>NC_069508.1:51875396-51897896 GCF_027579735.1 Bombina bombina
CTCTATATGGTCTTGGTGGAACCATAAGCTATGGTACTCATACCATTAGATCTGGTTAAATGCAGGATTTAGGCTTGTTGGTATGCATTTCAAAATTAAGTCAGCTGTAGTGTAAACTGAACAGTTTTAAGTTAACCTGTCTCATTTCAAACACTGAGCAATCTTAGTCTGAGAGTATAACATCTTATGCAGATGTAAAAATCTTAGATAAAATGCCTCCTTGCATCTGGAAAGTCCTTGCATAAAGGGGCAGTAAATTGGACCAGTTTTTAAATAATTCCAAATGTACTTGCATTTGGGCTTTGCTGAATGCAAAGAAAGTCTCCCCACTAACCAAAGCAGATAGAAAAATATCAAATTTGATCAGAAAAACTTCTCCCTCCATTTTAACAGTTCTACAAATACAAATAAGATCAATCCTCAATACATAGGTTAAGGGGAAAATCACTATAAATTTCCATTTAGAAATATGGTTGATAAAAAAAATCCCTGATAAGAACTAACTCGTATGTCTATAATCAAAATATGGCTGGAGTGTATCCTGCAATTATGACCCTGAAATATATAGCACTGTGTGTCTATGTTTATATACTGTAAATATATATATTGCTGCATATCCTTCAACAAAATATACCAAAAGAATGAAGCAAATTTAATATTAGCAGTAAATTCGACCTGCAACCTGCCAATTTAACCGTAAATTTAAGCTGCCTCTGTTTGGTTCATATATGTGCCTCACTAGCCTCTGACATCACTGCACGTCACTGATGTGTGTATATATATATATATATATATATATATATATTTTTTTTTTTTTTTTAATTTTTTTCTTAAAATGCATATCTGCCAAAAGGACACCTACCATTTGTGTATTGAGGAGGAAACATTTCTGCATGGTTTAAATATAGAATTTCTACAGCATTGTAAAAAAATGTGTTTTTATGGACCCCTGGCCCCACCATACAACTACTACCACACTGAAGTTACAATCTGAAATTGCACAAAGAAATAAACATTTGCTAAGTAAGTCCTACCTCCTCTGAAAATGAAAGTGATCTGCCATCTGACACACACTGTACAAAGTGCCAAGTCTGTCTCACACTGTGCATAGTGGTTTAGTGCACACTCAGAAATCCTCTAAAATGCGAATACTTTACTCCTTGTAATAACATTTCCTATGCTCAATTAGCACTGTAGTACCCACTGGTGGCTGCCAAAATTTTTTTTTTTTTTTTTTTTTTTAGTTCTTGCTTCATGGGGCCCCCCTGGCCCATTGGGCCCCTGACAGGAGTCACCCCTGTCACCCCCTGATGGCGGCCCTGCACCCTTGGTCATTAGGTATGCATTTTCTTGATTCTTATTAGCAAAGACAATTATTATTTTACTGTTTTCATGCCTTTTAAAGCCGGGTTCTTCAAACTTTTTTTCTCAAGACCCAGTGCCATGATACCACATACCTTTACGACTCTATTTTTATAGTAAGAAAATTTCTGAAGTACTATACAAGATAGCTGCAATTTTTGGACAAGTGACTAAAATGTGTGCGTAATTTATTCTTGGTTGTAATCAAACGTGAAAGTGTTGTAAAAGGTAATAACATGCATACTCACACATATACTCATACAACACACACACACACACACACTGTCTTACAGCATGACCACCACACACACTCGCATAGAACATACCCACCACACACACACACTCATACAACACACCCACCACATGCACACTAATATACAACATACCCACCACACACACTCATACAACATACCCACCACATGCACACTCATATACAACATACCCACCACACACACTCATACAACATACCCACCACACACACTCATACAACATACCCACCACACACACTCATACAACATACCCACCACACACACTCATACAACATACCCACCACACACACTCATACAACATACCCACCACACACACTCATACAACATACCCACCACACACACTCATACAACATACCCACCACACACACTCATACAACATACCCACCACACACTCTCATACAACATACCCACCACACACTCTCATACAACATGCCCACCACACACTCTCATACAACATGCCCACCACACACTCTCATACAACATACCAACCACACACACACTCTCATACAACACACACATACCACACACTCTCATACAACATACCCACCACACACACACTCTCATACAACACACACATACCACACACTCTAATATAACACACACTACAAATGCTCTCATAACACACACCACACACACACTCTCTCATACAACACACACACACTCTCATACAACACACACCACACACACATTCTCCTACACCACACACACTCAAGTTGCGACCCAGTAAATATAGTGTTACGACCCAGTACTGGGTCCCGACCCGTGGTTTAAAGAACTCTGTTTTAAAGGATACTAAAGTCAAAATTATTAATTTCATGATTCACAGCACGCAGTTAGATAAGACTTTTCCGTTTGCTTCCATTATAAAATTGCACAGTCTTTTTATATGAACACTTTGAGGCACCAGCTCCTTCTGAGCATGTGCAAGAGTTCACTGTGTATACATACAGGGGTCTGTAGCTGTGGCTGATGGCTGTCACATGACATAAGGGGCTGGCAAATTGAAGTAAATGTTAAAATTTGTCATAAAATAAATCTACTGCTCATTTGAAATTCAGACATGGGGCAGATCTAACAAATATCGGACGGACATGATCGCTGTCAGCATTTATAATTGCACAAGCATTTATTGGGAAATGCTTGTGCAATACCGCCCCCTGCCCATTTGCGGCTAATTGGCTGATAGAAGGGGGTGTCAATCATCCAGATTGTATCTGATCGGGATGATTGCTGTCCGCCACCTCAGAGGTGGGGAATGAGTTAAAGAGCAGCAGTCTTAAGACCGCTGCGTCTTAACTTGTGTTTCAGGGGAACCTGGAACTACGGGGGTAGATTTCAGCATCCACTGCTTGATAAATCTACCCCATGGTCTTTTATATTACGACCTAAGTGATTATGCAGTTCTGCTGTAGTTAATAGCCCTTTAACTAAATTATAACCGAAAAAAGAGAAAAAAATGCCACCAAGTCCACTGCTTAATACATATTTAAAATAACCTAGCAGACCAAGAAGTCTTAAAAATGAAGAGGCAAATATGTGAAAAACGTGAAATACTGGAACCCAATATTTAATATCCCACTTAACAGCAGAAGTAACGTGTATGTTCTTCCATACACTTTGCCAGCTGCATAGATTGTTACCGGAAAAAAGAAATATGTTTGTATTGTGTGGAATTGCTACTTAAAAGAATCCAGACTTGTCTCAGCCTAGTCAAGCTACATCAATGTAAGCAATGGAATATACATAGCTAATAGAAAGCCACAAACAAAAAAAATATTTATATTTTATGGCACCCTTTCTTAATTTGAGCTCAATAATTACCTCTAAAATAAGGCAAAAAAGGCACTTTGTTTTACATACATATTTTGTTTTCCATGGCATAAAAATGGCATCTGGGTTTCATGAAAATATTCCAGCCTTTATACAGTTTTTTGAGTGGTCAAACCTTCCTATTGGTGTGAAACATGCATCCATACAAATATACATAGAAAGAAGTGCTCAACCAGGGATGAACCACGGCTCAGTAGCTTGATGTTTAGCAGGTTACCAACTGTGCCTTTCACGGAGGAGTACAACAGTCTGATGCCGCTTAAAAAGAACTATATTGCCCTGAAATACCAGGCAATCCTCCTCTGAAAGAGAAACATGATAATGCTAGGCAAATGTTCTATTTGTGGGCCTCGTCAGTGAGATGCAGCCATATCTCTCTAGGCACATTGTGCAGGGAGTCCACAACTGTTTTTCCACATCACCCTTTGGGAAACTTTATCCATGCATCCATACACATGAATGACATGATACCGTGATTTGTCACATTTCTTTTGGAACAAGAGTGAAAATATGTTCATTGTAATAAAATTAATATGCTGAAAATAATCCATTTTACTTATTTCCAAAACAAGAAAGAGGAGCACTTAAGGGCATATTTATAGCAGTCTGTCTTTTGACATTGCTCCTACCATAGTTGCAACTTCTTTTATCTTACTTGTGCCTTTTTACAGAGATAACTTTACGTTAGCATATTATGGTACCCATTGAAAGGGCTGCCCAACCCTGAACTTCAGTGCTGTTCTCCTCTGAACAAGGGATTGGTACAAATAATATCAGATGTATCTAATTGGAGATTCAGTTATATCCCTTTAATAAAAAATGGGCAGCAGGTTCATGTCTAGATGCTTCAACACTTTCAGGAAGGCAAAGTGTCAACTGCTAACACACATGTAGTATGGAAAAGCTTTTAACTGGAAAGTATCATAGCAATTACAGCATGTTCCCTTGGAGTGAAGCAGCTTCCCTAGTTTCTCCGTCTAGTAGACCCCTTTTTCTAAAGCTTATGAAAATTATTCTGGGTTTGATTACCCTAAGAGAAAAAGTAGTCCAGGCATAAATTCACATGCAACTGCATACCACTGAAGAAACCCATAAAAGCTAAAGCATGCAGTATATCTACATACATCTCAACATTTTCAGGAGGTGTTCTGGGAAAGGGAGGTCAAGGAGCTTGTGGACCCACTAGCATTTTGTAGTCAGGGCTATTTTGTGAGGGAAAGAGTTTCATGGGCAGGATCAATTGTGGTCAGGTAAGGGTGGAGTTAGTGTTTGACATGGGTGGATGAAGGATGTCCCCAGAAACTGGGGCATTAGCCCTGGGCAGGAGAGCATAAAATCAGCATAACTATAACAGTTTATAATCTGGGAGGGCGCTAGCTTTTTCAGTTTCTCGATTTAATGCATCTTTTTTAGGCTTATGCAAATTGCTCTGGTTTTAATTACTCTAAGAGAGATACAGGTAATCCAGACATGGACACATATGTAACAGCACCTCACTGAGGAAATCCATAAAAGCAGTCACCAAGCATGAAGTGCATCTTCATAACTCAACAGTTCCTGGAAGGTTTCCTGGGAAAGGAAGGTGAAAAAGCTTGTGGGTCATCTAGCATTTTATAGGCGGGCCCTGATGGGAAGGCTGGTACATGGGAGTATCATGGGCGTCTATAAGAATGCTCGTCAGACCTTCTATTTCCCTAGGGGAATTATGTAAAGCCACTTTTTACCCTGCAAACAGTGTCTTGATAAGGGCGCGTATATTGCATTTTTATATGGGAAAGAAATGCATTTATCACAAAAGTGCACAATGAAAATGGTAAATTAAAGATTGTACACAACAAATAATTTAACTATTCACACATAAATATGCAGGGGGAAAAAATCATAACAAAACTGTACTCCAAAAATGATATTTTATCAAAAACGTAAAATTTGAATGTAGATTACACAGGCATAAATTGCATTTAATGGGACACTTAAGTCAAAATTAAGCTTTAATGATTCAGATAGAGCAGCAATTTTAAACAACTTTATAATTTACTTTGATTAACAAGATGTACACAGTCTTTTTATATTTACACTTTTTGAGTCACCAACCACTGAGCATGTGCAAGAATTCACAGAATATATGTATATTTGCATTTGTGATTGGTTGATGGCTGTCACATGATACAGGAAGAGTAGAAATATACGTAACTTAAAATTTGTCAGCAAAATTCTACTGCACATTTGAAGTTCAGACTAAGGGGTTGATTTATGAAGCAGCGAATGCTGCTTCCGACCCACTCTGCTTCAGTTCCGCCTGAAGCGGAAGTTAAGAGGCAGCGGTCCTAAGACTGCTGCTCCTTAACTCGTCCGCCACCTCTGCGGTGGCGGACAGCAAACAGCCTGATCGAATATGATCGGGTTGATTGACACCCCCTGCTAGCGGCCAATTGGCCGCAAATCTGCATGGGGTGGTATTGCACCAGCAGTTAACCAGAACTGCTGGTGCAATGATAAATGCCGACAGTGTACGCTAAATTGTAGCATGTCCATCCGCACAATATTAAATTGACCCCTAAGGGGTCAATTTATAATTTTACATTTATATAGTTTGGGAGCGCTTGAAAAGCTTAAAGGAAGATATGGAGATTGATATTTTTATATATATGTAATTTATTTGTAAGATAGATTAGAAAACATGTATATGATTAAAAAATTCTTAGGAACAGTAAAAAAACAAATTTGTATTGTTGTAGAATACAATAAAATATATGGCACGTAATTAATGTAAGATAATAACTATAGAAACAATCTATTCAAATATGGGACGTCTCCCTCTATGTCAAAAAATTATTTTGTTAAGGTGATTATATTTAGCCTATCATATATCTTATACTTTAAAACACAATATATCTTATACTTTATAACATTTAATTATATTTTAGTAATCAAATGTTTCATATATACCACCTTAATCCACCTTATATAAGTGACCTTTTACAATTTGGTGTCTTTAAAATGATACTTTCATGATTAATTGTTGAATAAAATGTTCATATTAAAAGCTTTGGTTTTAAAAGTTCATTTTTTCTCAATATTGCTACAAAGTTGCAGAGTTCCAGTTAAAAGTTCATATATGCTATGTAATCTGATACACTTTCATTCTTTTGTTCTCAGAAGAATATGTAGAAATGTTATTAATAAACTTGTAACACTTTTTTGCAAGTATTTGTAAGTGTTATTATAGGGCTTACCGGGTCTTCTGACAACTGCTGTGTCTGGCGATATTTCAATTTTATCTTACCGGGAAGATTTTGTATGCCTCCTTTCTGCTTTCTAATCTTGTACGATACAAGAATCTCCTGGAAGCTTGATTCTTTTGAGCCTGTATTTGCCTGTATGGCTCTGGTGGTTCAATACCCTCTGTTCTGATTATCTTTGGCTGTCAGTTCCGGCAGCAGGCTTTACGATCGGGTATGAACTTGCGCTGCACGCTCCGGCGTGTTAACAGCTCCTCCAATATTCAATATACAAATGGCCGTTTGTTTTAATTACCTTCTTCTTCCCCCGTACTCAATTGGTGTTTGAGATCTTGCAGGGGATATGTGAGCTGCGGTGGGTAACGTCTAAATTTATAATTTGCCAGGTGGACATGATTCGCTATAACATACGCTATCGGCATTTAACATTTCACAAGCATTTCTTGTGCAAAGCCGCCCCCTGCACATTTGTGGCTGCTAGTAAGGGGTGTCAATCATCCCGATCATATTGGATGGGGATGATTGCAGTCTTATGACTGCTGCTTCTTAACTTAAGTTTCCGGCAAGGCAGAAACTTTGGGGGTAGAAAGCAGCATCCGCTGCTTAATAAATCTACCCCTTAGTGATATTGCATTGTCTTTTTATCATGTATTTGTTGATTATGCAAATCTACTGTATTTACTGGTCTTTAAGTATACTGGATGTGCAAAAAACACACATAAATTTACACTTTTAAGTACAAAATACAAAGTGTTATAGATTTTTTTGTAAAATTGGCTAAACATGGGTGCTCCATGGATGTATATAAAATTGTCTCTCAAATCCCAACATAATTCTGTAAACATTTACGCCCTACATATCTCGCTACTTAAAAGGTGGTGAGCTTTTATCAAGACTCAACAAACAAATTACTTTGAAAGGAAAACTTAGGCAGACTAAAATAACATTAAAGTTTAAACATATGTCGGGGTCTTCCTCTGTAGTTGGTCCTCCATTGCAAACTTTTATGTAACAGAGAGCTCTCTTTATTTATATGAGAGACATCTATCACTTGTAGGGACAGACTCTTTTTATAGAATGTCATGATGGTTAGCCTAATGAGTATTGGTGTGGAAAACCACATTGAGACTGCCCAATTTTAAGAATTGGCCCCTTAGACCTTTACATGAGGGCATATTTAGGTAGGCTCAGGAATGTGCACTGTATGCTCCACCTGAATCATGAAGTTTAAATGATAATTCTATGCACCATCAAACAATTTGATTATGTAACCAAAGTCCTTGTTGAGTGGTTCTATAATGCTATCCTGGATTAGACCCTTAAAAACAAGATGTGGACATCCCAACCTTGAAAACACCACTGTTCCTACTAGTAAGCAAATTGACTGGCAAAAGCTTTTCAAATAATTAAGGTCATTTTTAAAATACAGAAGCGTATGTCAAGAAAACATAAGCCATGTTTTATTAATCACAACCTAATTATGTATAGAGCCACAATGCAATTTGTCATTGTCCCTTTAAATAATTGATCTCAATAGAGCTTATTGATTAAACTGTTCCAAAGTAAAAGAATGATATATGGAAGAATTATGAAATACAATTTCTTTAATTTTTTTTCCGTTTACAAATTGTGAGAAAATTCAGTAAACATATATACGGTATTTGAGGTATGATGTTATCTGCTAAGATTATTGCCAAAGACCTATAAATGTTGACAATTATACGAGATAGAATACAAAACATAATTTTAGTTAACTATATTTCTAAATAAGCTAAAATGTTTGTTACCTGACAGATATGCACATAAAGAAAACTAAGTTAAAAGAGAGAGAGAAAAACAGAACAGAGCGGGATAAATAAAAAAAGAATTATTATGTAAATGAACATTGGAACGTGAAATATAACTCCTGTTGGGTTAGCGTGCGAGCGGTATGTGTTTTTTGCTTCTGCATTCCTATGGGGAGACTACGTTAACGAAGTCATGATAATGCAAAGTCCTTTGGTTAGTGCTTGTCAGCTTTCGCTCACGCACAAACTTTTTACTTTAAACTTGTAATATGCACACAACCCTATGCGATGCAGAAGGATTACTACTAGCAAAGTTAACACTTGAGCGGAAGCTCTAAATAGTGTGTCACTTAAAATCTAGCCCTAAATATATGCTAGATATAATGATCTACTCAAAGAAAAGATTAGCCTGTGAATAATATGCACACGTGTTTTTTTTTTTTTTTTTAAATGTTAGTTATTTAAAAAAACAAGTCTAAGGTTTTAGCAATGGCCACGACATTTTGTAGACTAAATACATACAGAGAAAAGCGCACTCACAGGAACAAACAACTGACTCAATACCATTGTTAGCCTGTTCTATGGCGATTTACCACCTTCTTTTTAGCCCAGTAATACTTTTCACAGAGTAGAACTTGCCTGTAGTATATCAGTGTGATCCCGCCTATTGCGGTCAGTCCAGCACTGAAATATCAGGCAATTCCTCTCTGAACAAGGAACACAGCAACCCCAGACAATTGTTTCAGCCTTCATTGGGACTTGTCAGTTAGGTGTATTCAAACTCCTCTAAGCACTCTGAGCAAGGAGTCCACGTCTGGTTTACCCTTTTCCCTAAGTAAGGCTAAATACATACAGATAGGAGCGCACTCACAGGAATGAACAACCAGGTCAATACCATTGTTAGCCTGTTCTATGGCAATTTACCACCTGGGTGCAGCTTCTTTTTAGCCCAGTTATGCTTTTCACAGAGTAGAAATTTCCTGTAGTATATCAGTCTGATCCCGCCTATCACGGTCAATCCAGCGCCAAAATACCAGGCAATTCATCTCTGAACAAGGAATACAGCAGCGTCTGGTTGCCCCTTTTTCCCTTAGGGAGACTAAATACATACCGAGAGACATTTTGTAACCAAAGTTTTCTTCTCTGCTGAGACCAATCAGCGACAGTTATGAAAGGGTCACTATTTGTGTGCAACCAATGCCTGTTTGGAACATAGCAGTGTTAAGCCTTTCCCTCACACTTCTAATAGGAGCTGAAAAGCCCACAATGTTCAGAGTTAAGTTACAACAAAAGAGTACATAATAAATAATGAAAGTATTTTGCAAAGATCTTTTTCTTCTTAGAATTAAACATTTTATAAAACCCTCTCAGGGTTTTAATGACCCTTTAAGTCAAACATTTTTAACTTAATAGTTTTCATGCAAAAATGTATGTATTAAAATGGCAATCTTCTAAATGCATGATAGGGATTTTTGAGTTTAATGACCCTTCAAATGCATTGCTCTAAGCTGTCCTTCTATTATTTTTAAGATTTTACATTTCATGACTTTAAGCAAAGCTTGTTAGGCATGAATGACCTTTAATTATAGTTTAAAGCAGGCTAAGCTATTTTCATTTTTAATTTACTAACATGTGGAACCATTTGAGGGAGAAAGAGTACAAACAAACTTTCTATATATATCCCACTCTTTATGCACTCAGTATTTTACACAAGTGCATGAGCGATAACCATGTCAATTTGAGAAATGAAAAATAAGTAAATATTGTCCCCTTGACTTAAAGGGACATAAAACCCCCAAAAAATTATTTTATGATTTAGGTAGAGCATACAATTTTAAACAATTTTCCAATTTACTTAATTCTCTTTATATCCTGTGTTGAAAAGCATGTCTAGATAGGCTCAGTAACTGCTGATTGGTGGATGCACATAGATGACTTGTGTGATTGGCTCACCCATGTGCATTGCTCTTCGTTCGAGAAAGATGTCTAAAGAATTAAGCAAATCAGATAAAAGAAGTAAATTGGATTATTTAAAATTGAATTCTCTATCTGAATTATGACATAATTTGAGGTTTCATGTCCATTTAATGTCCCTTTGAATAGCTTATCATATAATAATAATAAAAATAATAAACTTAAATTATTTAATTTAACTTAATAGGGATTGGATACAGCATAACCTTTTTAAACAACTTTCCAATTTACTCCTATTATCAATTTCCCTTAGTGCTCTTAATTTTCTTTGTTAAGAGCAATCAACTTTCTACCAGATACCAAAATGGTGGTACCCATAATTAGAGGGGGGTACATGAAAAGCATTCAGTTTTTAATGTTGCTTTAAGTGTGGGAAAATGTACCTGAGTCATCAACATTCTACACAGTAGTTGATCACCATTGATCAAGAATTCATTAAGATGTGTCCTGTAAAATTAAAATTAAATGGATTGAATAGAGTTTGAAATGTTCTTTTGGTATCTTTGTTAAAGAGTAATCCTAGGTGAGCTTAGGAATATGAACCTGGCAACAATGATTATTGCAATGTTATACATATTTGTAAATTCTGCTACAATAGACTGCTAAAGACCTGTGTATGCTCCTAAACTCCTACTTAGGTTTACTATTCAATAAAGGATACCAAGAAAACAATGCAAATCTGATAATATTTAATAATTGGAAAGTTGATTAAAATGACATGCTGTATCCGAATCATAAACATTAAATTTTTATTTTAATATCCTTTTAAGGGAGGCTTGAGAAAATTATTCACACAATCCAAAAATACAAACAAAATATACAGTGGTAGAAAGATATCACTATAGTCGACTAGTGTAAAAGATAGGAAAAAGGTCAAAGTTTTTACTTGTTGAGGATTAGTGGACTAGTTGAAATTTAAGTCTTAGATAGATGGATGGATGCAAAGTTAAATTTTTCTCTGTATTATATACAGTTTGCCAAAATATTTGATTTTTCAAATTTCTCTTCCTAAAATGTATTCTCCATTTTATATCCAAATATGAGTGAGCTAGAGGAAAGATAGATAGATTGATATAGGATAGATAGATGAAAGATAGATACTAAGTTTAAATGTTCTCTGTATTTTATACTTATTAAGTAAATATCTGTTTTTCCAAATATCTCTTCCTAAAAATTATCCTCTACATTATAGGTCCAAAAGTTCTATAGATTTTTGGTTTAGATTTCTGCTTGATTATCTCTCTTCCCACACCATTGTCATATTTTAGGAATGATTTTTTTTTTCTGGCTCTTTGATCCTGCTCGATATTTTCTTCCAACATGATGGTCTTTGTAGCGGATTATTTTCTATTGTTGAGTCTTCTGTAAGGCCTTGGTTCATCTTTGCCTTCATGTCTTCTGAGCGTGTTTCAGAAGTCCATATCAGAAATCAGCATGTGTGTCTGCTTACCAGTCTGTCCAACAAGGTATTCAAAATTTGCTGTTCCGGTCAACTTTTTAATTTTTTTTTATTTATTTTTATTTTAATGTTGAAATGCTTTGAGAAGCAAACAATTTGCATGACAGGTCAGCATGAACAAACAGCTGGCACATTTTGGCACAAACAGAAGTCACAGTAGTTCCACACAAATGCATGTTATTTATATCTAGGATTTTTAATGGTCTTTTATCTGAAAATATGCTATATTTTTTCCCATTCCATTATAAATTAATAAAATATTGTTCAAGATGATAATAAAAATAATATTATCCCCAGATCCAGAAAGAATTGTTTAATTGCCAAGAGGTATAAACAAGTGAAAAATGATAAACAACATTCTTAACTACAACACCAATTTTGTCTTCAGAATATTGATTTTGATGAAGTCTTATACTAATTAAGCTTAAATCTGAAAGTAAAAATGGATGTTTTTTTTAATTGCTGAGAGATTTTCTTCCCCGTAATTTTGCAGCTTTTATTATCCCAAGCTTCCTTTTGTTAAAATAAAGTAAAATTATATTTGAGTGTAACGAACAATAGAGATTGAGTACCTTTATTATGCAGAACTGGCCTTGACAAAATGCATCACTGATTTATGCCAACAAAAAGAATATGCTGGGACAAGTGAATATGAGTGTTCTGACATGAATGGCAATGTTTAGTTGAAAAATTCAGAAAAAGCACTTGATATTTTAACGATTAAACACTTGGTAAACAGATTTTTGTAACATAATCACACTAATTATGCAAAGCAACTAGAATAGATAATCTTTCCCTTATGGCCTGTTTAAACGAATGCTGTTTTGTTTTATTTAAGAAAGATTCACAGGAAAGAAAGTCATATTTTTTTCAGCTTACAAAAAAAGACCATTAATCAATAGGTAATTGGTTTTAAGTATACTGTTACTCAATCATAATTTCTTAGAGGTAAAAACAATGTTGCTCACAATACTTCTACACTTGCACAAAAAAACTAATGTTCCGTAATAAAATATACTACTTTTAGTAGTAATATTACCATATATAATCCAGTGTATAGCATAAATAATGTGCATGTTTAGAAATGTCATGAATTCCATTTAGGAAACCTAGAATTTTTTTATGTCAGTCCCATGTTCCAAACCCAATCAATGTTCTTTCACTAATTCAAAGTCTTTTTTTACTACTACTATTATTATTATCTTGAAGAGACAAAACATGTGTTGGAAAGAAGAACAATTTAAATTGTTGAAATAAAAGCAAAAGGTTAAGTGACACAGGATATTTTCTTTAAAAATCGTCATCTAAAGTCCAGGTTAAAAAAAGGTGATGGCGCATTTTAAAATAATATGGCTTGAATCCCAATCAGGTAGATATTTTTTTCCTTTAAAACCAGTATAAAAGGCTTTGTAGGCATTTAACATAAAACATTCATCCTATCATATTGTTCTATTCATTTAAATTCTAATACAAGTTTCAAGAGTTTTATCTTCTCTCAAAGCTAAAGAAATATTTTTTCAAAGAATGGATTGGGGAATGTTAGAGTGTACTAAATTATCTAGAGCACTGGTTTTCAAACCTGTCCTCAGGCCTCCCCAACAGTCCAGGTTTTCAGGATTACCTTGAATGAGAGCAGATATAATAACCATGTTTACTAATCAGCTGATTATTTCACCTTTGCTCCAGTTCAAATATCCTCAAAATGTGGCCTGTAAGGGAGGTCTGAGGACAGGTTTAAAAACCAGTGATCTAGAGTAAATACCATTCTACTGCTAATACCATAACTATCTGGAAGACACTCTATTGAAGCAAGATAATCCCATATAACGTAAAAGGATATTAAACAGCAAATATATACTAGATATGATGATGCATTCAAAGCACCCACCCCAGATCATAAATACATCATCTATATAGGTGCGATATTTGGTATATATATCTCTTAACCCCTTAATGACCACAGCACTTTTCCATTTTCTGTCCGTTTGGGACCAAGGCTATTTTTACATTTTTGCGGTCTTTGTGTTTAGCTGTAATTTCCCTCTTACTCATTTACTGTACCCACACATATTATATACCGTTTTTCTCGCCATTAAATGGACTTTCTAAAGATAACATTATTTTCATCATATCTTATAATTTACTATAAAAAAAATTATAAAATATGAGGAAAAAATGGAAAAAAACACACTTTTTCTAACTTTGACCCCCAAAATCTGTTACACATCTACAACCACCAAAAAACACCCATGCTAAATAGTTTCTAAATTTTGTCCAGAGTTTATAAATACCCAATGTTTACATGTTCTTTGCTTTTTTTGCAAGTTATAGGGCCATAAATATAAGTAGCACTTTGCTATTTCCAAACCACTTTTTTTCAAAATTAGCGCTAGTTACATTGGAACACTGATATCTTTCAGGAATCCCTGAATATCCCTTGACATGTATATATATTTTTTTAGAAGACATCCCAAAGTATTGATCTAGGCCCATTTTGGTATATTTCATGCCACCATTTCACCGCCAAATGCGATCAAATAAAAAAAAAAAGTAAAATTTTTCCAAATTTTAGGTTTCTCACTGAAATCATTAACAAACATTTTGTGCAATTATGGCACAAATGGTTGTAAATGCTTCTCTGGGATCCCCTTTGTTCAGAAATAGCAGACATATATCGCTTTGGCGTTGTTTTTAAGTAATTAGAAGTCCGCTAAATGCTGCTGCACACCACAAGTGTATTATGCTCAGCAGTGCAGGGGTTAATTAGGGAACTTGTAGGGAGCTTGTAGGGTTAATTTTAGCTTTAGTGTAGTGTAGTAGACAACCCCAAGTATTGATCTAGGCCCATTTTGGTATATTTCAGGCCACCATTTCACCGCCAAATACGATTAAATTAAAAAAAATAGTCAACTTTTTCACAAACTTTAGGTTTCTCACTGAAATTATTTAGAAACAACTTGTGCAATTATGGTACAAATGGTTGTAAATGATTCTCTGGGATCCCCTTTGTTCAGAAATAGCAGACATATATGGCTTTGGTGTTGCTTTTTGGTAATTAAAAGGCCGCTAAATGCCACTGCGCACAAAACGTGAATTATGCCCAGCAGTGAAGGGGTTAATTAGGTAGCTTGTAGGGAGCTTGCAGGGTTAATTTTAGCTTTAGTGTAGAGATCAGCTTCCCACCTGACACATCAGACCCCCTGATCCCTCCCATAGAGCTCTCTTCCCTCCCCCACCCCACAATTGTCCCCGCCATCTTAAGTACTGGCAGACTTTCTACAGGTTTTTTTTTTTACTTTTTTTTTTTTTAAGCATATTTACATATGCTGCTATGTAGGATCCCCCCTTAGCCCCCAACCTCTCTGATCCCCCCCAAAACAGCTCTCTACCCCCCCCCCCCCACTGCCTTATTGGGGGCCATCTTGGGTACTGGCAGCTGTCTGCCAGTACCCAGTTTGCATATAAAAATGTTTTTTTTTCATTTATTTCAGTTTTTAGTGTAGCTCCCCCCCCCCCCAGATCAATCCCCCACCCCCTCCCAGATCCCTTCCATTACGTTTTATTTTTATTATTTTGTACAAAAATATGTACAAGTTTCTGTAGTGTAAGCGGTTCCCACCCGCTCCCTCCCCGTGCACGCGCCCTCCCGCCGCCCCCTGTGCACGCGCGCGCGCCTGTGCATGCCCCCGGCGATCCCGCCCCCGATCCCGCCCCCGATCCCGCCCCCCTCTCTGACTAAGAAGCCATCGATGGCCGCCCACCCACCTCCCATTTACGCTCCCACCCACCAACGAATGCGGCCATCGATGTCCGGTGCAGAGAGGGCCACAGAGTGTCTCTCTCTGCACCGGAGGGGCAAAAATTGTTATTGCAGGATGCCTCGATATCGAGGCATCCTGCAATAACCGGAAAGCAGCTGGAAGTGATCAGGATCGCTTCCAGCTGCTTTCCAAACCGAGGACGTGCAGGGTACGTTCTCAGGCATTAACTGCCTTTTTTCTGAGGACGTACCCTGCACGTCCTCGGTCGTTAAGGGGTTAAACCAAAAAGTTGTTCATTTTCATACACTGCCATATAGAGGTTTGCATAAGATGGGGTCATATTAGACCCAAACTCCGTGCCAAGCATTTGCAAAAAATAACCATTTTCAAATAAAAAATAATTATTTTCTAAACATAAATTCCAAAAAATGCAATAAGAGGTGCAACATACTGGTCACTACTGAGGAGTATTCTCTTAATCATCTCCATCCCATGTGCATGTGGGATAACTGTGTGCAAATTCGCCACATCCATAGTCACCAGTATGTCAGAAGCTTGTAAGGACTCAACATTTTTCATCAACAAAATGTGTTCTGACGAATCTCTTAAATACGATCTTGTTTATTTTACCACAGGATGCAAATAAAAATTGATTAATTTAGTAAGGGGTTGTAAAAGTGAACCACAATAGGTTTGCCAGAGGGATTTTCAAGAAATGTATGAATTTTGGGTAGCATATATAAAATAGGATAAGCTGGATTGTCTACAGTCAGTTATATGCCTCATCATTAATCACCCCTGCAGCATATGCAATTCTTAGAATTTCATCAATGTTTTTTAAAAACAGGCAGTAGGATTACTGGTGTACCCAAGTGTATTAAATTGTTTACAAGTATTTCCTTAACCCTTATATTGGCATTCAAAATAGTTGATTTATCCTGTGGTATCCCCACCTATTTTGAAAGTTTTCTGGCCTTAGGTCCAAGCCATAGATAAGCTGTGTAGACACAGTCAGCAGAAGAAATTACACACCCAAGGGTGGAGCTATTGTGGTCCAAGATTACTCCACTTATCAGAAAGAGGTGAACATACAGTTGGATGATTATACAACTTACTTGAAACTTTCTTAGTAATCCTACTACCTGTTTTTTTAAAAAAAAAAAAACAAGTTGATGAAATTCTAAGGATCACATATGCTGCAAGGGTGATTGATGATAAGGCATATAACTATTTGACTGTAGACAATCCTGTTCATCCAATTTATATATGCTATTAAAAGTCATAAATCTCGAAGCATTTAAAGAAATCCTCTGAGGAGCATGTTGTTCTTAAAATATAACTTTTAGTCCTTTACAGCTAAAAAAATATATACAAAAATAGTCAGTAGAAAGCGTTCTACATGCCTCACACTTAGGTGCATATAATGTCACCGATCCGCTAACGGGTTTCAGCCAATGCCCATACTCTGTAGCTGTTTGATCCTCCTATGATCCATACTCATTCTTAAAACACTGAATACCATCTTATTGAATAAAAATATAACGCTATTGTTATCTATTATAACCAATTAATCCTTATCACTTAGTTATACACTGCCTCAATTTCACTATAGTCATGCAATTTAACCCTGTAGGGACCCGAGTGTGCAATTTGAATATCCAAAAAACTTAAATTTTAGTTAATCTCTGTCCCCACCCCTCTCTGGAGTTTTCACCCTTTGTATAATTGTTCATATAAGGGTGTTTGTCTTTTTCTTGTGTTTTAATGTAAATTGATGTATGAGACGTGTTATCAGGGTCCCAACCTTTATATTTGTAAGATGTTCTCTTATTCTGGTTCTCACCTTCCATGTTGTAAGTGCTACATACTGCAAGAGACATTCTATGCATGTTTGCAAATTGATTGCATACATTTCCTGTTGCCTCACTTTTAAACTGTCCTAGTGGTATCAAATATTTACATGCTGTACATGTAGTGTCTACAAGTAAGACAAGAGATTTTTGGAAGATTTTCTGGAGGAAGTATGGTAGGGGAAACTATGTTTCCCACAGTTTTGTGCTCTCCTGTATGAGAACCTACACCAATCTCTCACTGTTAGAATCAATCCCTTATCTGCCACAAGTAAATAAAGATGTGTGTGGATTATATTACAAATCAAATTGTATTCTTCACTATAATTTGTTACATAGTTTACCCCTTTGAACTCATTGTCAGAGCTCTTCCTTGTATTCTTAAATATATATGTCCAATCTAGTCCTTAAACCTGTTTGCTTTGCTTTTTGTATTGTGGATTTTCCATAACCTCTCTCTTCTATGCTACAGAAAATTCATAGATCTCTTGGAAATCCCCCTGTCAGACCTATTGTGTCTGGCAGGAGTTAATTTTTACAACCCCTTGCTGAATTTATCAATTTTTATTTGCAACCTGTGGTACAATCCACAAGATCATATTTGAGAGATTCGTCAAAATTAATTTTGTTATTGAAAAATGTTGAGTCCTTACAGGCTTCTGGCATGTGTTTACTATGCATGTGGTGAATTTGTCCCACATGCACATGGGATTAAGAGGATTAAGAGAATACTCATCAGTAGTGACAAGTATGTTGAATTCTTATTGAATCTTATGGACTTCTTTTTTATTTGAGAATGGTTATTTGTTGCAAATCCTTAGCACAGCGATGGGGTCTAATATGGCCCCATCCTATGCAAACCTCTATGTGGCAATATATGAAAATTAACACATTTTTGGTTTAAGAGATACATATATCAAATGTTACTGCTGCTATATTGTTGATGTCTTTATGATCAGGGGTGGTTTAAGTATTTAAATGAACTGGCAACCACTATCAGATTCAAAATTAATTTGGATAATCTTGCTGTCCATTTTTTGGACCTTGAGATATATAAAGCTGAATATGATACAGGTCTTAAATTGTACACCTCATTGTTTAGTAAACCAACTGACAAGAATTATTTGTTACATCATTCTAGCTTTCATACTAGTTTTCAGAAAAAGGGTATTACTACTTCTCATTCCTGCAGGTTGTATATAACAACACCAAGAAGATACAAAGAGATATACAACTTGAGAACATGCACCAGAGATTTTCACAGAGGATATCCCTGGAGTATACTTGAAACAAAATGGGAGAGGGCGCAAGGTTTCTCACAGGGTCAGTTGCTACAATGGAGGGAACAAGTTTGTGAGACAAAACTTAAATACCTTTACACCAGCATCCTCGTTGGTCAAGGAGTAGATCAAAAATTATTGGTCCATAATGGCCTCAGGCAGCAATTTATCCTTTCAAGATAGTTCTCCCACAAGATAGGTTTATAGGAGAGCTAGGAACCTTTGGGACCTGCTGGTCTAGTCATATCCAGCCCATTGTAACAAATCACAGACATGGTTGTCTAGGAGTAGACCCGGTTGCTACTGATGTGGAAATTGTGTCACCTGTAATAGTTTAATAGTGAGTAAGAAGTTCCGACACCACCATGCTAATTGGGTATATACAATATGTCACAGGTGGACATGCACTTCGGAACATGTGACTTATGTGCTGATTTGCCCATGTATCCTGTATTATGTAGGGAAAACAGACACCTCTTTCAGAGAGAGGATTGCAAACCATAAATCAGCGATAAGACAAGCCTTTAAGGATGCCAGCTCTGAACAACCGATTGCAAGACATTTTCTAGAGAAAGAACATCAGGCCTCCTCGCTATGCATTATCCTGATTGACCATGTTCCTGTATTTAAATGTGGGGGACATATAGCCAAAAACCTATTAAGATTGGAATCTATGTGGATTTACTATCTGGATACAGTGTCTCTCAAGGGACTTAGAGGATTGACTTCAGTTTATTTTTTACTAACATGAACATTGATATGTGTTCTCCTCCTCTTTTCTTTAAAATAGTTTTTCCCATGCTCCATGAGGCATGATGCACATGTTAATATTATTTGGGGGGATATTAATTTATAGGTATTAACAATTCTATTTTGTTTTGGTTGCAAATTTGTTTTCATTGAAATATTGCAGCTTATTAATTTTCATAAAATCTATTATGTGCTTGACTAAAAGTCAATTTTATGCCGCTATGCTACATTAATATCTATTTTCACAGGGGTGCATCACTTGTGTTATCAAACATCTCACTGATAGCCACCTTGGCGATCTGTTAGTTCTTTTTGTAGCCGATTATTATAGTTACCTTTGGCGCGGCAAGTATGTCATCTTGATTAGCTGGTTACATGATGCACACGCCAATGGTTTTGCACCTGCTTTTAATTTAGTTAATATGCATTGTACGTAATTATTGTATGGTAGTAGGTGTATTGTTATGCATTTGTCTTTTTGTCCTATTTGATGAAAGTTCCAATGAGAACCAAAACATCATGGACATTTATTTTTAACAAAAGCTTCTGAAAAATTCCTGAGTGCCTGCAAGGGGTCTCTGTGTGAGGAGTTGGATGTTCCTATGGGATCTCATTTGTGACATATTATATATAAAATCCATATATAATTATGCCACACAATTACAAAATTGAAGCTATTATGAGTGATTTTAAACAATCATTTAAATTCAAATTGAATCTGACCGCCAGAAGCAGTTTCACTATAACTTCAGCATTTATTCTTCATTACCTAAAGCTAAACCCCCCCCCCCCCCCCCAAAAAAAACCCAGCCATTCTGGGAGGCAGTCCTATTACAGTCAGGTGATCTTTATAACTAAAATATATGGTAAGAAAAGGAATATAAAACATCCTAACTTAATGCTGGTAACCATTAGCTGTCTGCTGGATGTGCTCAGAAACACTCACTTTTTGCCACATTCTCATATGCTGCCTTAGCTAAAAGATGTGATTCTTTCAAGAAAAAAGTGATTTGTTCTATTTTAGTGCTTTTAATGGGTGCCAGAATCTATTTTACAACCCGAAACACTGCCAAACTAAACTAGCAGACAGATGATTGGCATTAGTATAGCATTGACAAGATTACCATTTAAACGTCAACCACCTACTATTGATTTGCCATAAAACTACTCATTGTGGAGACTCTCCTTGTTCCAAAATATGGTTTAAGCCACCCTTTGTGATTTATAATATTAATCAAACAATCTTTCCATTGAAGGTTCCCATGCTCCTTTAAGTAAATCAAAAGGGAATAGAAAAACTGTTAACAGCCCCCCTACATAAAACTGTGGGCTTACAGGGGTGAGCTAGGGACTTTATATGAGCCCCTTCTCCCCCATATTCAAACCAATGGAAAAGTTCCTCTGTTGCTGAATATTTCCCCATTGCATATGACCTCATCATGAATGTATAAAATCATAATATTATAATTTGTAATTTCCGTTGCTTGAAATAACTATAAAGATCCTTTGGTCTATTCTTAATATACCCCAAAGGCAATGAGCAGCCAATACTGTGGAGGACTTTACTTTACCTGTGACCAATTCACTTCATCCATCAGATGCTGTTGTCAGTGATTTCCTACACTACAGGCTACTTTTAGTGGTTGTATAGTGGGTAACAGAGTGGTGACATTACAGGGAATGTAGAACCAGGGGGTGAGATGGATGGGGAGAGGTTTAAACCCCTCAAACTCGTGACAGAACTCCCTCATTGCAATGGGAATCACCTGGTATTTGAAATCCACAAGCCCCAAACATTTTTTAAAAAAAGTAAAAACACAACACATGGGGAATGTAACTTTGTAGACTCAATAAAAACCACAGACCTCATACAAAAGTATACAATCCTGCAGTGCTAAGTACAGCTTTATAACCCTTTTTAAATACAGGGCAGTACCACCTACATCTGGATACAAAATTAAACTGTTACATCTGTTAACCCATTTTAATTCTCACTATTCCAAGGAACCCCATGCCCAGGAATCTACTGAAATTGCTCTCCCACCATATGGGGAAGCCAACTTATTAATACCTCTGGCCATGATCAGGATGCATGAATGGAAGTAGGACTGGCATCCTTGCCCACTCTTTGACAATATCAAACTTCAATTGATGAGGAATAAACAAAAAACAAGGGTGGTTAACAGGAAGATACTTTCACATTAATAACAACGTGACTGCATCTCTTCTGCTTGGCCCCTTAAGTAATGATTAGAAAATCCCACTCCAAACAATGGGGTCTTACTTCTTCCTGCGGTCAAAGATTCCCTCCCCTTATGTTCGACCCATGCCCAGGAACCATCTAGCTTCTAATAGAGATGAAAAAAATGCATAAACCATCATAATAGGTAACTAACTGTCAGGGTTTTTTCCCTGCTTTGTTTGCCATGTGCTGCTGGCAGCCATTTTGCTTACCTTTTCTTGCTGAATCTGGTGCAGAGTGTATAATGCTGCTCATTTCCTGCACGCCCTCTTATGGCCAGACTGTTGTACATCATCCGTGTGAGACAGGTTGCAGTCTCAGAATTTTTATGTCATCATCACTTATTATTTAAAGGGCCTCTGTTCAGTATTCTTTGCCCTTGCGTTGTCTCAGACCTGTTTGTGAGTTCCTGTGTATTACCTGGCTGTCTGACGTCCCTCCTGGTTCCTGACTCGGCTCGTCTGACTACTCGCTTTGGCTCCTTACTCGGCTCGTCTGACTACCAGCTCTCGCTTTTACTCCTGGCTTGTTATTTGTCTTGTGGACTTTTTATTATTTCTTTGTTATTAATAAAGGTGTGATTATTTTTGCACTTCTCGTCTCAGTCTGATTCCTGGCACCCTGACACTAACACACTTACACACACACACACTAGTTTCTAAACTTTACTACTGATTTCTTGTGTAACTAAAGT
>NC_069508.1:51910396-51927896 GCF_027579735.1 Bombina bombina
TCCGAATTTCCGAACCGAACTGAATCCAGCCGAATTTCTTCTAATCCAAATGAATCCGAAACAAATCCGAAACGAATCGATTCAAAATTTTCCGAATTCGAATCAATCCGAACCGAACTTCGAAAAATTGCGAATCGATCCGAACCAAATTTTTTCGCCATGCACATGTCTAGTTATTGGTGCTGGATTTATTTAAGGGACAGTGAATACCTTGCAATTATAACGTCTCTGCAGTCTTTCAATAGATTCACATATAAGCAGAATCTAAACATTATTATAACAGAGTATCACTGTGTTTTCTGTAACTGTTTTGAAATGGTAAAACTTTATACGCGGATATGCATTTGGAAAAAGCAAGCTTTGCCTCTATCATGCTGTTAACAAAACACCTATTGTTTGACATCAGTAGAAATTATAAAATAAATTGCAAATTAGAGACAGCCTTGTGGGAGGTTAGGTTTGGCAGTATTATTGCATCATAATGCATGATTGAATTACATTTAACAAAACTAATACCATAGAAAATGAACCACTCATTTTCAAACCCAGTTTCTAGAACCTTCTACATTTGTTTGTTTAAAAATTATTTTGTGCATAAATAACCTCATGAATTTATTAATTCATACATTTGTATACTAGCTTAAAAAAAAAATCATGCCTTAAAAAGAATTATTTTTTCAATACCCCTAAGGTGACATGACTGCCTCTACAGCCAATAGCAAGTCAAAATCTGAGGATACATGTTGTAGAGTCTTTTCTTCTAGAGCTAGACTTTAAAACTCAAAGGAACAGTCTACTCAAAAATAAACTTTCATGATTCAGATAGGGCATGTAATTTTAAAACAACTTTCCAATTTACTTTTATAATCAATTTTGCTTTGTTGTTCTTGGTATTCTTAGTTGAAAGCTAAACCTAAGAGGTTCGTATGCAAATGTCTTATCCCTTGAAGGCTACCTCTTATCTGTATGCGTTTTTGTCATTTTGTTTTCACAACTAAAGGGCTTAGTTAATGTGTGCCATTTAGATAACATAGTACTCACGCTCATGGAGTTACCTAGGAGTCAACACTGATTGGCTAAAATGGAAGTCTGTCAAATGAACTGAAATAAGGGGGGCAGTCTGCAGAGGTTTAGATACAATTCAATCACAGAGGTAAAAAGTATATTAATATAACTAAATAACGAAACATGTTTGACCGACCTTCTTCTTGTGATTTGTACTAAGTGCATCCCTGTTTGGTGCCTAATAAAGTTATGCTTTTACTTCATCGTGTCCTGTGATATTCCGGGTGCTGCCTGCTTGTTCTTGTTGGTTGGTTATGCAAAACTGGGGAATGGGTAGTAAAGGGATTATCTATCTTTTTAAACAATAACAATTCTGGTGTAGACTGTCCCTTTAAAGAGACACTCAAAGCAAAAATAGACTTCATGATTCAGATAGAGCATGCAATTTTAAACAACTTTTCAATTTACTTCCTACTAACAAAATGTGCACAGTCTTTTCATATTTACACTTTTTGAGTCACCAGTTCCTACTGAGTATCTGCAAGAATTCACAGAACATACGTATATGCATTTGTGATTGGCTGATGGCTGTCACATGATACAGGGGGAGTCGAAATAGACAACTTTGAAATTTGTCAGAAGAAAAATCAAATACTCATTTGAAGTTCAGACTAAAAACTATATATATTATATTGACTTTTTTCAGTGGATCAGTCTGAGAAATGCCACATTGCATTTTAGTGCAAGGGATTTAAATTTTAAATGAATAGCTCTTTTTTTCGAAACTGAACCAAAAAAATAGAAAAAAAAGTCTTGATTTTTATCTGCTAAAAGCCGCAGACAATTTGAACAATACCTTTCTCTGACAAAAGGAGCATTTGTTACTGAATCCTCTAGAGTATTTTTCCACATTACACTATTAAGGAAAATGGTTAGCTAATGGTGTATTAGCAAGCTATAAATAATTCACATTATTTGCCTGCAAAGACACATGTATCTGTTATAAGATTGATCGACAAGTCATATATGCACATTTAGAATGCTGATTCCATATTGCAGCTAACGCTGAGCCAATTGCATTAAACCATTCAATGACTGTATTCTTATGTAAACAGAATATTCTGCTTATTATATTTGGTATATTTTTTTTTATTCTACTGATTCTGTGCCATAATACCATGAATAATGCTGATTTAACAAAATCCCTGAGTATAGATTTTTCTTTGCAATTTAATTTGCACATAATCATAGTGTTATTTCTGTAGCAGTTAAATGAGGTAAAAGCAATGCTAGATAGAAAAAAAAAAAAGCAAAGATATGCAGTTAGGTTAGTCTTTGCAATCACATAAATAAAATGCACGTAATGAAGGTAGTTCTGTTTATTATCGAAACAGACAGCAAGACAAATCAATGCATGTCACTGGCAGAGTAAAAGCAGATGCCTTTGATTAATCAGAATTACATGTTCACAAGAGAGGAAAACATCTAAATAAACGTAAAAAAAAACATTACGCTAGCTACAGCAACAATTTGCCTACAGTCCAATTTTCACAGAACTGCAAAAATAAATAAACATTACAGAACATTTTTTTTTTTTTTTTTGCTGGATTCCTGAAGGCTTTGCAAATAATATGCTACTATAAATATAGACTAGTGGTTGTAGCACAATTTTATTTTATCTTCTTCACATTTGGTATTGACTGTAATATTGATTACATGATACTTGTGTACTGGATAGTGCTTACTTAACACAGCGGGTTATACTGTATGAATATCAATATATGTATGCAGCTGAGGGAATATTTTGACTGCAATGTAGAGCACCTTGAATATATAAATATTAAACACTAAATACATAGGGATATTATCATTAAACACCCAAAAAAAATGAATATTCATAGTCATTGCTAGAAGGATATTTAACTAATGTTCAGGATTATTTTAGGCTTTTGTAATTCAAGGGTAGATCAATAAGTACTAATCGTAATGGAGAAGCCGCGGGTTTACAATACTGCAAATAAAGTATATTGTTTTATATGTGGTTGTGTGTGTACAGAATATTTACAAGACATTTTGAGTGAGCTGTTGAAAGATCTGTACAAAATAGAGCACTCAGTCATCCAATATTGATTAAAAAAATCTCTCTCCAAACAAAATTCATAAGGATATGGTTAATAAATTAGGAGACTTTGCAGCATCTTACCCCACTGTTAAACAATGGTATGCTAAGTTTAAAGGGACACTGAACCCAAAAATGTTCTTTGCTGATTCAGATAGAACATTCAATTTTAAGCAACTTTCTAATTTACTCCTAATATTTTTCCTTCGTTCTCTTGCTATCTTTATTTGAAAAATAAGGCATCTAAGCTTTTTTTTTAGTTCAGCCCTCTGGACAGCACTTTTTTATTGGTGGATGAATTTATCCACCAATCAGCAAGGACAACCCAGGTTGTTCACCAAAAATGGGCCGGCATCTAAACTTACATTCTTGCATTTCAAATAAATATTCCAAGAGAATAAAGAAAATTTGATAATAGGAGTAAATTAGAAAGTTGCTTAAAATGTCATGCTCTATCTGAATCACAAAAGAAAAAATGTGGGTTCAGTGTCCCTTTAAACTGGGAAGAAAGTCATGAGAAAATGCCCCTGTCTGAGGTAAGCCAACAACAGTTGCCACTGAAGAGAACATGGAGAAAATTCATGACATAGTGATGGTTAACTGAAGAATGACCTATGCAAAATAACCAAGACAAAAAGGGTTGTCCTATGGCACAGTGATGTCAATTGTAGAGGATGCTTTGGACATTAGAAAATTGTCAGCATGATGAGCACCCTTAATGTTGACTGCAGACAAGAACAGACAGCTGACAATGAGTTAGCAAGAAATTCTGATAACATATCAAAGGAATTCTAATGAGCTGTATTGGTGATTGTCACAATGGGGCCGATTTATTAAGGGCCAAATGGTCCTGAATGCCCTTGTTTCCACGCAAGCCTTCAGGTTCGCCGGAAACAGGAGTTAAGAAGCAGCGGTCTTAAGACTAATGCTCTTTAACTCATACGCCTGCTCTGAGGTTGCGGACATCAATCCTCCCAATCTTATACAATTAGGTTGATTGAAACCCCCTGCTAGCGGCAGATTTCCCGCAAATTTGCAGGGGCAGCATTGTACAAGCAGCTCACCAGAACTGTTTGTGCAATGTTAAATGCCAACAGCGTATGCGGTCGGCATTCAGCGATGTCTACAGCGGATCATGTCCACCAGACATTGATAAATCGAAACCTTGCATACGCTGTCAGCAACCATGTCCATCCGACTATTAATAAATTGTCCCCTATGTATGAGTTATAGATATATCATTTTGATACTGGGACAAAAGAAAAATCCAAACACTGGAAGCACCATGCCCTCCCACCAACAGAAATGTCACATCCACCTGACTTCCTGCAGAGTGGGGAGGCCATATCAGGTGACTACCTGGTCAACTTGATTGCAACCAAAGAAATTATAGATACATAGCAAGTTGAGCCAGAAAGTGCAGTTTCATCAAGACAATGCGCCCATACAAAAGTCTTTTATTACCATGGATGACATTGCTGAAGCTTGGTTTTAATTGTTGGGTCATCCACTATTGCTCAACAGGCATTGTCCATATTTCCACACTTGAAGGATCACTTGTGTGAGTTTAAAAGTTAGTTGAGTTAAAGAGGAATAACATTAAAATATATATATATTTATATATATTTAATGGGCATAAGTGCCCAGTATTTGAGACCCTCGCCACTCAGGCGAGATATTCTAAAATGTCTCCTAGGTACAGCAAGGCGATTTAGAAATACAAATTTTATCTTGAGAAATGTTTATGTTGCTATCTGTAGTGTTCTTTATGTGAAACAGAGACTCCTACATTACAATACAAGGTCTACAAACTTTTTGTGTGATTTCTCTCCATGACGGCAAGGTTTTAAATATCAGGCCCTAAGTGTTTTCTTTCTACAAGTAGGGATTATGAATCTATCCTTTTATATTGTGTGATTTGTATTTTATTTGTCTATAACTGAACACAAACAACCTCCACACTCCTATGTGCAGACCAAAAAGACAATCCGCACAGTAAAAAAATGTTAATATTACACAATTCTCAGATTAAAATCATTCTGGGACATATAAGTTGTATGTAACTGAGGGGATCAATGGTCCAAATACAAGAGTATTTTGTGTGACAGAACTTTATCAGATAAACATGGTAAAAACTTATTTGAGAACAAAATTTGTGGAGATTATCACTTTCCTACTCACATAGGTTATTTGAGGAACAAGTGGTTCTCATATAGAATGTTCAGCTAAACACCAGAATGAATGAATTAGGGAAAACAAACTAGACAGAGTACAGAAAAAACAAAGTAAGCAAATTATAAGATTGTTTTCCATTATTAGCCTGTTTTAGGTCAGAGCTATATTTGAGAGATCATTTTATGTTTATTTTTTTTTATAATGAGCTAACAAATTAGCTTTCTTATTCAAAGTGTAAGATAATATTCAGAGTAACTAGCATATGACACACTATTATTTTTCTTTAACAGTAAAGCAAAGTCACTTTTTGATGTTTCCCTTTGCAGAATATTTTTGCAAACAAAATATCCTCAGACAGGAGTGATGTTTTACAGATTTTTTTTATGTATTTTATCTTTGCACCTGATACTAGTAACTGAATACTGAGAATCTTCTAATAAAACCTTTATTGCAAATGGTTTTGTCATCAAATACCATTGTAAAATTCCAGTTTTGAAAAGATCTTAAAGGACTTTCCAATTCTGTAACTTATGTTTTGTAGAGATACAGATAAAGAAAGAAATCATAATCTTCTGCAGAAACGTGCTATCTCCAGTCCAGAGAATAGTATGGCCTAGATCAGTGATGGCTAACCTTGGCATCCCACACGTTTCTGAACTACATTTCCCATGATGCTCAACTATACTGCAGAGTGCCAAAGGCCGCGTTCGGGCAGCGCTTACGAGCTAGTGGAAGCGCTTCACTCCCAGCGATGACGTTGCGCTAGGTGACGTCACAAGCAAGGAAGCTTTGAAAAAACGTTCGCATGCACAATAATGGACTGCGCATGCGAACGTTTTTACTAAGCTCCCTTGATTATTGCTGGGCTGCCAGTGCCTGCCGAGAATGAGTTCCCCCAGTCTCTTCGCAAACAACGGAACTCTGACCCACCTCCATTCAGCTGCTCTCAGCCCCTGTAGCTTATCCTGCACTGAATAGAGGTGGGTCAGAGTTGCGATGTTTGCGAAGAGAGACTGGGGAAATCATTCTTGGCTCTGGGGTGGGGATCAAAATCAGCAATTCCGGGACCCCGCCAACACATCTTTAACCCGCCCACACAACGATCGGGAAATACAGAATAATTACACATAATGCTTGAACGTCAGGTCTTTGTGATATACATATATAATATGATTTTTTGTGAGCTCTAAATAATGTAGCCCATTTCTTTTCACTTCATACGCTAGTATGAAGTGAAAAGAAATGGGCTACATTATCTAGAGCTCACAAAAAATCATATTATATATGTATAAATAACATGGCAGCCTCCACAGCAACATGTGTGTGGAGGCTGCCATGTTTCCAAGCG
Organism: Bombina bombina; assembly: GCF_027579735.1. Lineage (NCBI taxonomy): Eukaryota > Metazoa > Chordata > Amphibia > Anura > Bombinatoridae > Bombina > Bombina bombina. The sequence continues at coordinate 51,917,044 of NC_069508.1, forward strand.
TCTGAGCTTGCTCTGAAAAGTCCCAGCTTTTTCCAGCACACTGGAAGCGCTGGGACTTACGTCACCAGAGCGCTCAGAAAATCTCACTTGCAAGTGTGAGAAAAACGCTCCAAGCGAGTTCCAGTTCGCTTGGAGCGCTGCCCGAACGCAGCCTAAGAATCATGAGAAATTTTGTTTCAAAAGATCTGGGGTATCAAATTTAGCCATTACTGAACTAGATCATATAGCTGCTGTAAATTGTACTATGTAATAGAGAGAAATATAGTCTTCATAAAATGTAATGAGGACATTTGTGCTTATTACTACATGATAAACTTTAAAAGAAGTGTAATATGATCTAGGGTTATTCTTGAAAAAGTGAAGATATATATATATATATATATATATATATATATACACACACAATATTTTGCTATTTGTGTGTCTTTAACTTGTGTGTGGCAAGTAACTTTTTCACTTTCAACCAGTAACACTTTTTTTCTTCAAATGCACATTATAAGCCTTCAATATGTATACCAGCTATACATTTATCAACATTTGTTTAGCATTTCCTTTAATGTATAAGGTATTTTGACCCTTCATATTCCTATGTCTTAGTAAAACAGTAAAGAAGCTTTTTCTTTTTCCTCTGAGATCTCCAGTTGCTTAAAGGGCCAGTATACTCCAATTTTCATAAAACTGAATGTAATAGAAACTACTATAAAGAATACCATGCACAGATACTGATCTAAAACTCCAGTATAAAACCTTTTATAAACCTACTTAGAAGCTCCCAGTTTAGCATTGTTGATGAGGTTAGGCTGGGACATCCAGTGAAAGGGGCTGCATATGAAAATACCTATTATATAAAAGGAACAAGCAAGGAGTTTGTAGACTTGGGTCTACATTTGATACTTTGGGGCTTGGTTAGAAGTCTAAAAATCCTTAAATTGTTATTAAACCATAAGCAAAACTACTAAAACACTCCCAGATGGGCTACATAAAAGAACCTTCTATAAAACATGTATGCATAGAAAAATCTAGTATACAGTGTCCCTTTAAGTGAATGTTAGTGTCACTAAAGATTAATCTATGCTCCATTGCATCATTGTTGCTGCATCTTTATCTGTGTCACTAACTGGTGATGATAAAAAAAAAGTGCCATGATTATTTCATTTGGATTGGTTTCAATATACTTAATTGCTGACTTTTTTTTTTTTTTAATTATAAATCCCTGATTTATACAAAAATATAACAATTGCACTACATTAATGCATATCATGTTTTCCTTCATTATGTTGCAGTGGAATGAAAATCTCATTAGTATGGAACTTTGGATAGTAGAGCGTTTTCAAGTCAATTCTTCTTAGTAGGTTAAACAATGGCTTTAAATCCCATTCTGGTCTGTAACAATTGATAATTCTACTGTGAACATTATTATGCAAACTCTGGAAATATGTCTATTTCAACAACCACTTAGTGGCTCCTAAGCCTATGTTCTGCTTCCTGAATGAAAAATTATGAAAAAAATGAAAAATATAATTGCAGACAGAATCCTTTCAAGATTGGGGATTAGTTAGTGGTTATTTTTTCATAACACTGATTTTCTTTGATTTTTTCTTTTTTTGTAGAGAAAATATACATATAAGGAACAATATATATCTTGTATATTAGGTATTGCTAAATAGAGAACAAGCTGGCTGCTGTTCAAATGTCTAATACAACTTTATTATCATTTAACTTTTAAAGGGACAGTCAACACCAGAATTTCTGTTTAAAAAGAAAGATAATCCCTTTATTACCCATTCCCCAGTTTTGCATAACCAACACTGTTATATTTATACACTTTTTACCTCTGTAATTACCTTGTATCTAAGCCTCTGCAAACTGCCCCCTTGTTTCAGTTGTTTTGACAGACTTGCATTTTAGCCAATCAGTGCTCACTCCAGGGTAAATTCACGTGCATGAGCTCAATGTTATCTATATGAAACACATGAACTAATGCCCTCTAGTGGTAAAAATGCATTCAGATTAGAGGCAGTCTTCAAGGTCAAAGAAATTAGCATATGAATCTCCTAGGTTTAGCTTTCAACTAAGAATACCAAGAGAACAAAGCAAAATTGGTGATAAAAGTAAATTGGAAAGTTGTTTAAGATTGCATTCCCTATTTAAATTATGTTTTTTTTGGACTTGACTGTCCTTTTAATATTAAAGAGATAGTAAACCCATTTTTTTTCTTTCATGATTCAGATAGAGCATGCAATTTTAAGCAACTTTCTCATTTACTCCTATTGTCAATTTTCTTTGTTCTCTTGGTATCTTTATTTTAAAAAGCAGTAGTGTAAGCTTTGGAGCAGGCCCATTTTTGGTTCAGTACCATGGGCAGGGCTTTCTGATTGGTGGCTACATTTAGCCATCCAATCAGCAAGCACAACCCAGGTTCTCAACCTAAAATGGCTTGCAAAAAGCTTTTATTCCTGTTTTCTCAAATAAAGATAACAAGAGAATGCAGAAAAATTGATAAGAAGAGTAAATTTGAGAGTTGCTTAAAATTGCATGCTCTATCTGAAATCATGAAAGAAAAAATTTAGTTTATTTAATTTAATTGTAATTAATTGTAGGTAGTTTAGGTAATTAGTTTAATTATAGTGTAGTGTTAGGTGTAATTGTAACTTAGGTTAGGGTTTATTTTACAATTTTGTACTTATTTTAGCTAGGTAGTTATTAAATAGTTAATAACTATTTAATAACTATTATACCTAGTTAAAAAAAAAATACAAAGTTGCCTGTAAAATAAATATAAATCCTATACTAGCTACAATGTAACTATTAGTTATATTGTAGCTATCTTAGGGTTTATTTTATCGGTAAGTATTTAGTTTTAAATAGGGGTTAATAAATTTAATATAGTAGCGGCGACGTTGGGGTCGGAATATTAGGGGTTAATAAATTTAAAATAGTTGCAGCTACATTGGGGGGCAGATTAGGGGTTAATAAATATAATGTAGGTGTCGGCGATGTTGGGGGCAGTAGATTAGGGGTTCATAAGTATAATGTAGGTGGCGGTGGTGTCCGGAGCGGCAGATTAGGGATTAATAATATAATGTAGGTGTCAGCGATAGCGGGGGCGGCAGATTAGGGGTTAATAAGTGTAAGATTAGGGGTGTTTAGACTCGGGGTTCATGTTAGAGTGTTAGGTGCAGACATAAATTTAATTTTCCCATAGGAAACAATGGGGCTGCGTTAGAAGCTGAACGCTGCTTTTTTTTCAGCCAGTTCATCCCCATTGTTTCCTATGGGGAAATCGTGCATGAACACGTTTTGCCAGCTTACCGTAAGTTACCGCTACCGTAAGCAACGCTGGTATTGAGGTGAGATGTGGAGCTAAATTTTGCTCAACGCTCACTTTTCTACTGTTAACGCCGGCTTGCAGAAAACTCGTAATACCAGCGTTGTTTAAAGGGAGCGGTAAGAAAAAAAGGAGCGTCAGTGGCGCACAGCCTTACCGTCAAAAACTCGTAATCTAGCCGTATGTTTGTCCAGAACATGAACTGTAAATAGATACAAAATAGTGGCTAGATAGTAACAATAATTGACTTCTGTTAGTAACAATAATTCTTGATAAAAAAAAATAAATAATTAAACAAAATTGTGAGAAGTCCCAAAGTAAAATATATTATGGAAACTGCATGAATAAATCACATATTCCACATATAGATGAGGCAGCTTGGTAATGATTCTCTCCAGGAGACACTCAATATCCAGGAATGGTGATCACCCGGCAGCTGACACATTTTCGGGAACTGCAATTAATGGTTTCATAAAACACTGGATCCTCAAAGATAATCATCTCTACATGTAAGGGTGCTCACTCACCCCAGAAACCAAATGAAATTGAGGGACATGGTAAAAAATTAAAACATTTATTTGAATGCAACGCTTTTCTCTGCCATAAACAGCTGTTCCTTCAGACATATAATTGAGTAAAAAGGTGCCTTTTTAAACCAAAAACGTACAAAGTACCCATATGTTTTTTAAAGAGGAAGTGTTGCCAGAGCAACATATGGATACAATAAACTATATATATGTACAAAGTATAAAACATAAATTAAAAGTTAATATGTAACAAAAGAGGAGTTAGTCCCAAATCTACTGTTAGTTACAAAAATAGTGTGATGTGAAATATATATATCACATCATGAAAAGGGACACTAAATAAATATTAGATAAAAATCCAGGTGATGCATAAATGAAAGTCGTAGTAGTAGTGCATTGTATAGCACTACAAAAGGGTTGAAATAAGTGTGGAAATAAGAAATAACCTTTTTTTGGCCGAGAAATGCGTTGTATTCAAATAAATGTCTCTCTGCTCAGTGCCCTTATTCGTGGAGACGATTATTATTGAGTATCCAGTTTTTTTATGGAGCAGGTAGTTGTTTCATTTCCAGAAATGTTGCTGCCTGCTTATCACGGGTACCTGGATATCCAGTGTCCCCTACAGAGAATCAGCACTGAGGTCCACTGAGTGTCAGCCTGTTTTCGAACACCTTGTTTCTACAGGTGCCACAACACTTGCGAGTCCCTCTAATATTTTTATTACACATATAATTTTATAAAAGATTAAGCTTTGAGGTGCCTATTTCTTTCTTTTTGATTTGTCAATCAGCAGTTTCTGAGCCTACCTAGGTTTCATTTTCAAAAAGGACACAAAGAACACAAAACAAATTAGACGATGGATATAAACTGAAAAGTTGTTGAAAATCACATTCTCTACCTGAATCATGCAAGACAAAATTTGGGTTTCATGTCCCTTTAATTTATTAATATTCTTAAGTAGGGATGTGTGAATATTTTGCAACCTTCAAAAAAATGAAACAAATTTTAACACATTCTTTCTTTTTAAATTTCAAATGTTTGCACAACATTCTAATATTTATGTAATGTAATAGTAGTTCTAATGCTATCTTTAAATAAATGTAATATTCAATTCAAATTTTTCGAATTCAAATATTGAATCAAATTAAGCAATATTCAAATTAGAAAAAATCAAATCATTATATTTGTAATAGTATTTCTTATGCACGTTTTAAATGTAATATTCAAATTATGCAATATCCCAAAAATACCAATCTGAATCAATATATTTGTATCTATTGTGTATCAATTTACTAAATACTACCAAGTGAATTGCGCTTTCATCACAAATCGCCCATCCCTATTCTTAAAGGGACAGTCAAATCCAATTTTTTTTTCATGATTCAAATATGGCATGTAATTTTAAACAACTTTCCAATTTACTGTTATCACCAATTTTGCTTTGTTCTCTTGGTATTCTTAGTTGAAAGCAAAACCCAGGAGGTTCATATGCAAATGTCAGACTTTGAAGGCCGCCACTAATCTAAATGCATTTTCACAGTTTTTCAACACTAGAGAGCGTTAGTTCATGGGTTTCATATAGATAACATTGAGCTCATGTATGTGAATTTACCAAGGAGTGAGCACTGATTGGCTAAAATGCAAGTCTGTCAAAAGAACCGAAATAAGGGGTCCAGTCTGCAGAGGCTTAGATACAAGGTAATCACAGAGGGTTAAACATATATTATTATAACTGTGTTGGTTATGCAAATCTGGGGAAGGGTAATTAAGGGATTTTTTTATCTTTTAAAACAACAACAATTCTGGTGTTGACTGTCCCTTTAATTGAGGTAGTCAAAGGGTTAAACGGACATGAGACTCATATAATAAATCATATGAAAGTGAAGCAGCCCAACTGTAAAAAAGCAGACAAGAAATATCACATAAGATTTATGTAAAAATGGAAGATATTTACCTCCAAATTTCTCTCACTTACCAGAGTAAGCGCTCTGTGATCCAGAGCTATGCTATAGTTACTGTCATTTGCACAGTGAAATAAAAATCAGCGAATCAGCATTATTGGTGCCAAAGTTACAGTTTATTATGATCTTGTGGGATGTCACTATAATCTTGTGAGATTTTATAGTAAATGTCCTTAAACAGATAAGGGGATTAAAGTGACTATGCTGCTAGATGGATGCCCCCTTGCATGCCCCAAGACTAGAACCCTTATTGGATGCCTAAAGACATTTTGAGATAACTTCTTATTTTGCATAGAGATGTTCAAGTGATATTTTCTGGACAGCTTTTTACATATTTGCAGCATCACTTTCAAATGATTTAACATCTGGGTATAGAGTCCTTTGAAATATGAGATTAGCTTGTGGACATGTACACCGGGGGAAGATTATATGGTCAGGATACAAACACAGAAGATGAAAAAATTGGTTAAATAAAAAGTAATAACTACAGATACTGGCACCTATCCCACCATTGGTGACACTGCATATTCAACATTTTGCATTTAGATTAAAACTGTTAAAAAAGAACAAAAAAACTTTTATTCTTCTAAAAGTGGATAAATTATCAGCCTCTTTAATAAAAATAGGGAATGAATGAATGCTCATAACAAAAAAAGTTTACTCATTCATTTGATTAAAACCATTACTCTAAAGGCAGGAAAGGCTTCACTATATAGTAGCCCAGCAATGTCATTGTCAGTTGATTATTTCTGCTGTCTGCCACAAAAATATTTTCCGTGCTACTGACTGATTTGTAGAAGTAGTACTAGCTACTACTTTATCTTTACTTAATTTTATGCTGCTTTACTGAAGATGTTGTTTATAGGGAAAAGCAAGTGTTTTTTATGTTAACAAAATTACCCCACTGAGTGAATATAGGATGAAACAAAATATTTTTGCCCAGACTAATGATTCAGCCAAAACAAGATTAATCTTTGCACGTTTGTATTCAATATTCCATCACAAAAATATATTCTCAATGAAGTCTCCACCATTGACGTACCTTGCAATTAATATGGGAGTGAGCGCCAAAGGCTGAGGTGATTTCTTACTTATGCAAACCATTCGAGCAGACCTTTGAGTGTTGCAAACACACAATTAGACATATACCTCAAAGGAAACTTCTTATTCAGAATTAGACATATATTTTGAAGGAAATTTTCTTATTCAGATAATTGCCCAAGTGTTTGAGAGGTTGCTCATACCCATAAAGTCACAAATACAGGGGCGGTCCTCAGAATGAGGAATTTGGCGCCAAAAGCATGGCAATTAAACTTGATATGAACCCCTATAAAGGCACTGCTATCTCACCAGTTTATTAGTTTTGATAAAGGCCTGATCCCAGGCTGAAACGTGTCGACATAAATGGTGAGATACTTTCTGATACTTTAAACCAGTATTATATGTTGTTCTTAGCATTGTTTTCTTTATTTTTCACAGGTTGAATTGCCTTTTTTGGGATTTATATTTAGCTTTTTTTCTAATCACATCACTCCCATTAAAGATGTATTCACTCCATCTAACATTGGAACTGTCTCACAAATACACTACTGTTTTTTGTGGTTTTTGTGCTACATTTTTTTCGGTGCTTCATTATTTTTATACACATTTTTTATATTTTTCACTTTGCTATTTTGTCACATTTTTTGGATTTAACTCATTTTTTTTGGATTTTTGATTTTCTTATTTGTGACTTTTGGACTTCATCGCTACAGGACTATTTTGTACTACTATTTTTTCTATAGCACTTTTTGAACACTCATTTACCCAGGTTATATAGTTGTACACCTGATTGTTTATTGGATATTTTTCACTGGATTGCTCCACATTTGGCCACTGACCTTGAACTTTCTAATAAGCACATACCTTATGTTGTATTTCTATTATTTTTAACATATTAATACTGTAATCCAGAAATTGTTTTGTAATTGTTATTAATTTTTAATTTTGACACATGGATCCATGTTGTAAATTATTTTGTCCTACATAATTGTCTATCAGATTTTATATATCATTTTATTATGTATTAAACTATATTTATTAACTATCCATATTTTAGACTCCAAATTAGTAGACAATTGATCTTATCACCTCAGCCTTTGGCGCTCACTCCTCACTCCCATATTTATGTATCTATCTTAAGGTTGACTAGGCACCCTTCCGGAGAGAGCTGTAGGTGTTCTTACTAGCGCCAGACCTATGCACCCTTTATTATACCTTGCAATTAACCCTTTCACTAACCAACCTTCAGACTCCACAATTGGATCCAACTAGGATTAAAAAATAGCACCTTTATAGAGCACAGAAAACCAAGACTGTGATCCCCCACAAAGGACTCCACATCACCATTTAATACAAAAAGATGTATGCACAATTGGTTCATACTTAATTTAATATGAATATGGTTTAAGGCAAGAATGCTTAATTTATAGTCTTCTTTTGTTTTTTTTTATTTTTTGGTATTAGAGGTTTTGAATTTGGACCTTAGCACATTTGCTAAATTGTACATTTTACCAACCATATATAATTATCCATGAACAAGTTTATCCTAAAGTTGCACTCCTCATCAACTTTACTCTTTCCTAGGGGATCCTGACAACCACATTGTAATCATCTCCCTAAAGTCTTCATGCACTGAAATTTACTGCAATTTTTTCGTTTTTGTGAAGGAAAAAGGTTCTTCATTTTTCAACCCCCCAGAGAAGTCTTTTTTTGCTTGTCAAACTCTTTATCCATAGTCTTCCCATGGCTCATTAGAGTATTTTTAAGTAGGATTACAATCTAAAACTCTTAGAAATATATTTTAACCTTTATTGTAACTGTCACAATTGTGTTGGGTGTAAAGAGCTTGTTTTCTGAGGTATGTTCTAATTTGAAGTTCTGTTAATGAAAGAGTGCTTATGGAACTTGTCTGTTTTTAGGTATAATAACTACTAGGTATTGGACTGAGTTTATTAAGTGCTGTTCAGTGGTTAAATCAAAGAAAGCAATGATGGATACAGCAGACAATTGGCAATAGACATGTTTATTCATTTTTGGATTCCAAATGAATGCACCATTAAGTACTTACCTTAACACACTGGAGAGCATGCTAGCCTGATCCTCTTCTTGCCAGAGCCCTGGTCACACAACAGGAGGTTTAGCATGGCTGGTTTCCTGCACTAAAAGAGTCCAGGTCCTGGGAACCGAGAGCATTAAGCCAGGTGATAGTGAGGGCTGCGGTTCTGGTAAGAAGAGGATTGGGTTAAGATAAGTATTTGTAGCTACAGGTGTACTTTTCACCTGTAACTTCTAAACATTTACATTATTTTAACAAATGTGTATTGTTTAGCGAAAACAATAGTGCAGGGAACAAATATTCGGGGAATTAATTTCCTCAAGTTTCCAAAATGAAAATTTTGTTAAAAATTACATTTTCTGGTCTGCAAATCTCGACTTGGCAATAACAGGAACCTTGGCTCTTACAGGAAATAGGCAGGAACCTTGGCTGGAGGTGGATACAGGCAGGAACCTGGGCTGAGGGCTGAATACAGGCAGGAGCCTTCGCTGATGCTGGATGCAGGCAAGGAATCTTGTCTGAGGCTGGATATATGCAGGAACCTTGGCTGAGGCCTGGGATACAGACAGGAGCCTGTGGCTGAGATAGGATCTGTAAACCAGGCAGGCTCTATGGCTGAACAGGATCTGGAGTACCATCAATAACAGTGGCAGAATTTACAGGCAGAGTAAAAGTCCAAGGCAGGAGGTTAAATACCATGAATCAAAAGGCCAGGCAACATGGACAAAAGCGGAAATTCAATAGGCAAAGTCTGAAAAACATCTGGGTCCAAAGCCAGCAGAATGGTCAGCATGCTTCACAATAAAAGGAAGCACAAACGAGAGATTGTGGCTCAATGGGGTCAGTGCAAGGGATTTTAGTACAGAATTTGCCCACAGCTGGCTAGGTATAGGTAAAGGCCAGAAGTAAACTAGTGAAGGCTAGCAAGACTCTGAAGATCAAACCAAGACAAAGCCCACTAGTGGCAAAGGGGGAAAACCAAATCCCCAAGAAACACACAGAGACCCAGGTTCAAATCTTGTGAATGGGCAATGACAGCAACAGACTAAGGGTGCATGAGAAAACAAGCCCTATTTTTTCCAGTTGTGCATTATGCTCATTTTAATTAATTTACCAATGAAAAATAAAAATAATTATCAATACCATCACCAAGCCAACATTTTCTGAATAGTTAAGAATGCTATTAAAGGGAATTTGCAAACTAATAAACTTAGTTCAACCCTGTAATGAAACATAGGTAAAGTCAATATGAAAACATAGAAAAGATATGCCAGGTTGAAAAAATTACTATGTCCTTGTGAGTTGACTTACAAAAGTTAGTTAATATTCAATGTCTTCGGCCATTTACCAGGAAGGATACATTGAGATTTTCTCTCGTTTTCAAGTAGCGTCCTGACTACAGTCCCCAATTCTGTGTTTATGGATAGAGGTATTATTAGGTTTTTACTAAGGACAATATGGAAGGCGATACAATTGTCAGCAAAATGTTACTCTTCCAAAGGACAGTAAACTCAAAATTAAACTTACATGATGCAGATATAGAGCACTTCTATTATCTAAGTTTCTTCATTTTCTTGGTATACGTTTGTTGAAAAGCAAACCTTGGTAGGAGCAGCAATGCACTACTTAGATCTAGTTGCTGATTGTGGCAGTATATATATATTATATATATATATATATATATATATATACCTCTTGTCATTGTCTCACCCAATGTGCTCAGATAGCTGCCATTAGTGCATTAATTCTCCTTCAACAAAGGATACCATGAGCATAAATAAATTTGATAATAAAAAGTAAATTACAAAGCTGTTAAAATTGTATGCTCTTTCTAAATCATAAAAGAAATGTGGGTTTCATGTCCCTTTAATAATACTACCTACTAACTAACGAGCTCTGTACTTGGCTCAGATTCAGGAATAGCCAGGAAGAACCATTTT
>NC_069508.1:51937896-51995396 GCF_027579735.1 Bombina bombina
TATGTCTGAATGACAATTGGCCTTATATCAATTTTTTTTATCATTTTGTAACACCTTTTGCTCAGATAGTAAGAAGTAATTAACCCTTACAGAAGAAATGTTAAAGGGACATTTAAGTCTAAAACGTACATTCTCTAATACAAGCATGTCATACTTGCATAACTCAGTGTTGAACCCCTGCAAAACCTTGAAAAGATCAATGTACGGCCAACAAGTTCTCATTTAGGAAATCTGTCTGCATCCACAACTTGATAAATGGAACCCAAAGTCCCTCCTGGGAGTGGCTGGTGCCGAGCAGGAAACAACTGATGACTCTGAGCCAATTGAAAGTGGCAGTCATACATATTCACCAATCACCATTTGTGTTCAGCTTAGAGGCTGCACTGCTTGAACTCCAAAGCAGCACTTTATCGATGTGTTTTCCTCCTTTGCAGGGGTTAAACATTCAGTACCAGAGTGTGTACTACAATAAGTACATTCTAAAACAAATTCAATCATTTTAATCTTTGAACTACAACATTCATTTAATGTATATACAAGCATAATTAACATATAAAGCTTTTTAATTTGGTATAACCTTTACTAGACCGATCAGATATATGTATTTATGTTTGTGATATATTATAGAAAAGCAGTTAGAAACCAGCTCTTTGCAATCATAATTAACCTACATAAAATAAATGATTACACAGGGCCGGCTCAACCATGGAACCAAATGAGTCCAACGGACCCAGGCAGCACTTCAGTGACTGCGTCGGTCACTGACTGTCCCACCCAGACTACGCTTCTCTTGTCTCCATGGGGGAAGTCGCAGGCTCCCAGCAGCATAACCTCATCATGCACAATGACACAGATTTGGTCAGGGGAAACATTCAAGATGGGACAATTGCATCTCTTCTCATTCCTTCCCAGTTATTGATAAATTGTGCATAAGCATTGGTTTCCTGCAGGTAGGCAGGCTTAGTAAGATCAGAGGCCAGGCTACTATGTTGATATGCTAATCAGTAACTACTGGGGGGGTGTCATTGCATTCTTGGACCCAGACAGCACAATATCTTGAGCCGGCCCTGTTATTACATGAACTATTCCTATTATAAACCATAGTTTTCTAGTGTTTAGGATGTTATATGTATGTTCACAAATTTATGAATGTGATATAATTCCAATATTTATGAAATATGCATTCTCTGGAGCGAGATAGAGAGTCAGAGAAAGCAAAAAATGCTGGTGGCCAAGACAGAAATTGCTTGGCAACTGAGTAAAGCAGGCAGGGATAAAAAGGCAAATAGTCATTGCTCTTCGGCGGCCTGTTATATGCGGGAATCCTTTGATTTCACAATTGAAAGGAGGAAGGGCAAGTGAAAAAAACAAACACGTATCTCTGTCCCTTTCATCCGGAAAAACAAGCAGGCTTTAAGTGTGCAAACGATGCTTCATTCCATACTGAACAAATATATCACACATTCAAAGAAATCTTTTTCAGGTCATCAGTTTTGCAAAAAAAAAAATATATATATATATGAAAAATTATTTTATAACAATGCAAACTAAACACATGGAAAAAGGCTTCATTTTAATTTAAAGCAACATCATAATGCAAAAAAAATAAATACAAAAATACAAATTCTAGCTCATTATGGGCTGCATTTCTTAAAGGGAGAGAAAGGTCAAAAATAAACTGTGCGCATATGCATTTCAGTTTGGGATAGAAGAATGTTTGCAATATACTTCCATAAAAAAATGCTTCTAATAAAAGTGATTACTGTTTTTATGCGGCATACGTACATATTCTGTGAGGGCCTGTGCACCTGTATTTAAAAACCAGACCTTCTCAGAAGGTCAGTAGTAGCTTGTGTGACACACGTTACATCTTCCGAAGCCATACACATCACTGCCAGCTCTCTGAGCATGCACAGTGTTTGAATACTAATGAATAGGCCCTCTCGAAAGGATATGTACGTATGCCGCTGGAAAACAGTAATCACTTTTATTAAAAGTATTTTTGCTAATGGAAGTATATTGCAAAAAATGCTTCCATTTCAAATTAAAATGCACTCATGCACATTTCAATTTTGACCTTTCTATGCCTTTAAGCTACTTAACCTGTCTGCCACCTCAAGTTTGGCAAAATTAAATCATCCAGATCCGTGATGCCGGTGGACATGCTTTTGAGGGTGAACCATGTCCGCCTGACAAATGATAAAGCCCCATCTGACTGATCCCCCAAATGAGTTAAACACATAGGCCTCTATTTATCATAGGTCTTGCGGACCTGATCCGACAGTGCGGATCAGGTCCGCAAGACCTCGCTAAATGCGGAGAGCAATACGCTCTCCGCATTTAACATTGCACCAGCAGCTCACAAGAGCTGCTGGTGCAACGCTGCCCCCTGCAGACTCGCGGCCAATCAGCCGCCAGCAGGGAGGTGTCAATCAACCCGATCGTACTCGATTGGGTTGATTTCCAGCGATTCCTGTCCGCCTGCTCAGAGCAGGCAGACAGGGTTATGGAGCAGCGGTCTTTAGACCACTGCTTCATAACTTGTGTTTCTGGCGAGTCTGAAGACTCGCCAGAAACACGGCCCTTCAAGCTCCGTACGGAGCTTTATAAATATGGGCCATAGACTTGCAATTTGAAATCAGAACACAGTGATACTTTACCTATGTGTTAAAGATATAATATGTTTCTTGCATTAGGATTTCACTTTAATTTACTGCAGAATACAATAAAAATGTGAATAGCTAACTGCATACAAATACAGTAATACGGAAAAGAAAGTACACCCTCTTTGAATTCTATGGTTTTACTTATCAGGACATAGTAACAATCATCTGGTCCTTAGCAGGTATTAAAATTAGGTAAATACAACCTCAGATGAACAACAACACGTAACATAATACACTGCGTCATGATTTAATAAAAAAAAATAAAGCCAAAATGGAAAAGCTATGTGTGAAAAACTAACCTTATGATTCCATAGCTTGTAGCCATGTGTTAAAACCTACACCTTATGATTAGGGATGGGCGAATGTGTAAATTTTTGAATTTCGAATGTAGAACGAATGTTATTACCGAAATTCGAATTCTAAATCCGAATGTCGATAAGAACGAATATTCTTAAAAATTCGAAAATCTAATGTTATTTACAGTTTTCGAATGTCCCTTTCGAATTCGAATGTTTATAATTATATTGAATGTCCACATTCGAAATTTTGAATTTAACATTCTATTTAACAAATACTATTCAGAAGTTCAATAGTTCATGTGGTAGGGCGGGAATCTAGTAAATTCATACATAATAGATACAAATATATCATTTTGAATGTTTCCATATAGAATATTGCATAATTCGATTATTACATTTAAAGAAAAAGCATTAGAAATACTATTACAATCTAAATTCGAATTTTTCGAATTCGAATATTGCATAATTCGAATATTACATTTAAAGAAAAAGCATTAGAAATACTATTACAATCTAAATTCGAATTTTTCGAATTCGAATATTGCATAATTCGAATATTACATTTAAAGAAAAAGCATTAGAAATACTATTACAATCTAAATTCAAATTTTTCGAAAACAATATTTTTGAATGTAATCGTAAAATTCTAAACCGAACATTCGAAAATTGAATGTTAGAATGTTATGTAAACATTCGAAATTCAATTCGAACAAACGTGTTAAAATTTGTGCCATTTTTCGAATGTTGCGAAACATTCACCCATCGCTACTTATGATTCAATAGCTTGAAGAACCTCCTTTAGCAGCAATAACTTGAAGTAATAGTTTTTTGTATGTTTTTATCAGTCTCTCACATCATTGTGGAGGAATTTCTTTACAATGTTGCTTCAGTTCATTGAGGTTTGCAGGCATTCATTTATCAAAATATAGAACCCTAATACGTCCTAGTACATAAAGGAAACAATTTTGTGGCGCTGCTGATAGCTTAATATACTCTCAGTATCAGGCTAATTGATACAATTTAAGGGCAAATATTACCCACGTGAAAAAAATATAATTCTATATTGTATTATAGGAAAACAGTGTCCAATATCTACTATGGGCTAATTTATATTTTAACAATGTTCCTCAATTCTATTTCGTTAAATCCAAATATAGATATATTTCTGTTATATTACTATAAGGAAACCAATAGATCAATATTCCACACTGGCAAATAATCCCTGAATGAGGCAGAGCAAAGTCTTCATTTAGACAGCGAAGATCTTCTTCCCGGGCGGCACAATCGTCCATCTTCATCCCGGTGGCGCGGAGCGAAGGCAGCGCAGAGGGGAGCTGGAATGGCGGCTGCACAGACATCCTGTAATGCTCAGGGAATATTTCACTATCAGACCAAACTTGGCCAGTAGTCTTCTTATCCTGGCGTCAAGTGGAAGGATAGGAAATATCCCATAAAAGAATTAAAAGGCGACTGAAGAAATAACCTGCAAACGGAGAACACAAACAACAGATCGAGAGGATATAGAGAGGATACAACAAAACCTTGAAGCGAACTTTGAATACTCTGACAAGGAACTCTTGTTGCTTTGTCTATGTCATGAGCGCTTCCGTTCATCGCCGTGTCGCCGCGGCTCCCGGAACTCCTCTGTGTCTCTGACGTCATGTTGCTTAGCAACATGACGCTTTCTCTCACACCCCTCTGATGACGGTTACGCTCCTGCCCTTTAAATCTCGGCGGGAGATCTGAATCTGGGCCCGTTTGTTTGTTTCCCTGGATTGTGAGTACCATATCAGTTTTATTCTTCTGTGTACCGACTTCTGCCTGCCTGACCAAGCCTCTTGCCTAATCCCTACTTGCTGATATTTGGACATTGACTTCTGCCTGCCTGACCTTGCCTGTAGCTATTACCCTTTTGCTGACACTTGGATGCCGACTTCTGCTTGCCTGACCCTGTCTTTTGCCTATACCTTTTGCTGATATTTGGATGCCGACTTCTGCCTGCCTGACCTTGCTTTGGCCTTTACCTTTAAACCTATTCTTTGTTAAACAAGACCTGCTTAAAGGGACATTTTACTTTTACAAGCTGCAAAAGAGAACTTTGCCTTTCTGTTTGTTATACACCTGCTTAAAAGGGACATTTACTTTTACAAGCTGCAAAAGAGAACTTTGCCTTTCTGTTTGTTATACACCTGCTTAAAAGGGACATTTACTTTTACAAGCTGCAAAAGAGAACTTTGCCTTTCTGTTTGTTATAAACCTGCTTAAAGGGACATTATACTTTTACAAGCTGCAAAAGAGAACTTTGCCTTTCTGTTTGTTATACACCTGCTTAAAAGGGACATTTACTTTTACAAGCTGCAAAAGAGAACTTTGCCTTTCTGTTTGTTATAAACCTGCTTAAAGGGACATTATACTTTTACAAGCTGCAAAAGAGAACTTTTCCTTTGTTTTACAAGCCTGCTAAAGAGGACCTTTTTCAGAAGCTTCAAAGTAAGAGCATTTCCTTTTTGTTCTTTGTACTACTTAAAGGGACGTTTTATCCTTTGTGGCTTTCCTGCATTCTGGAACAATATTCATTTTTGTTATCTTCTAATCTGCTTCCTGAGTGGGTCACGTCCTGGATATTTCTCAGTGTGCTAGCGTGTGCTTTCAATTCACGCTAGCAGTTGGGTTACATCCCGGATTGATTCCAGAGCGGCTGACATTACAAACGGGCCATAAAAATGGACCCCACTGAATTATCTATGGCCGTGGCTCACCAGGGACAGCTCTTGGGTTCTCATGCCACTCACTTGCAGTCTCTGGACACTAAACTTGATCAAATTACTGCTCTATTACAAAATTTGGTTGCTACCGCACCTCCCAATCCTAATCCCAATCCAAATCCGATTGAGGCCTTACCTCCTCCGATTCCTAACAATCAGTCTCAGGTACAACTAAGTCCCAGGATTCCTCTTCCGGATAAATATGATGGGAATCCTGAAGAATGTAGAGGCTTTTTGAATCAATGCCGTCTTCATTTCCGAAATAGCCCTACTCTCTTTGCTACTGCCTCTTCTAGAATCACGTTTCTTATTTCCTTAATGAAAGGAAAAGCCTTGGCTTGGGTGTCACCTTTGCTAGAAAAGAATGATCCTATACTGTTGGATGTTGATACATTTCTATCTACATTCTCAAACGTATTCGATAAACCTGGAAGGTCATCCGCTGCTGAAGCAACTCTCCTGGATTTACGTCAAGGAAATCAACCAGTCTCTCAATATGCAATTGAGTTCCGCACCCTTGCCTCTGAAACCACTTGGAATCAGGGAGCACTCAGAGCCGCTTTCCGTAAAGGACTTTCTGAGCGTCTCAAGGATGAATTGGTGTATCGTGAACTTCCAGAGTCCTTAGAAGCCTTAATAAATCTCTGTATCTGTCTCGACGCCAGGTTTCGTGAACGCCAACAAGAAAAGGATAGAACACAGAGGACTGCCACTCGAACTCCTTTTCGTTTAGCTCCTCGTTTTTCTAGTCCAGTCACTCCAGCCTCTCCTACTACTGATCAGGCTGAACCCATGGAAGTAGGAAGTATAAAATTAACTGAGACTGAACGCTTAAGAAGACGGACTCTTGGCTTATGTCTGTACTGTGGCCTTAAAGGACATTTATTAAGGGATTGTCCTACTAGGCCAGTAAAAGCCAGGGCTTAACTCTAGTCCAGGGAACTGAGTTAAGCCAAAATAGTGGTCATTCCCTATACAAGAAACTCTTTGTTCCAGTAACTCTTCTAATTGGACAAAAGAAGATCTATACCCAAGCCCTAATTGATTCTGGTGCTGGAGGTGTGTTCATTGACTCTACATTTGTTTCTACTCATTCTATACCCTTACTAAAGAAGGAGTATTCCATTTCAGTCTCTACGGTCAGTGGAGATCCTTTGGGTTCTGGATACATTCAGTTTTCTACTCAACCCTTAATCCTCACCGTAGGAATACTTCATTCTGAGACAATTTGTTTCGATGTCATTCCCACTCCGCAATTTCCCATTATCTTGGGATTACCCTGGCTCCAGATTCACAATCCCATTTTTTCTTGGACTTTCGGTGAACTCACTTCCTGGGGATCTACATGCCAGACTAAATGTCTTCAAGAGATTACTAAGTTACCACTCACTATTGCTCTCACAGTTGAAACTCCGGAATCCTTACCTATGCATTACCATGACTTTGTGGATGTCTTCTCCAAAAAAGAAGCGGAACGTCTTCCTCCTCATCGCCCTTTTGATTGTCCCATTGACCTCCTTCCTGGGGCTGCCTATCCTCGAGGCAAAACATATCCACTTTCTAAACCAGAAAACATGGCTCTGGAAGAATATATAAAAGACAATCTGGCTAGAGGATTTATTCGACCCTCCTCTTCCCCTGTAGGGGCTGGTTTCTTTTTTGTGGGAAAAAAGGATGGCGGATTAAGACCCTGTATTGATTATCGTGGATTGAATCAGATTACCATCAAGAACAGTTATCCTCTGCCCCTTATTCCTGAACTTTTTACTTATCTTCAGGGAGCCACCATTTTCACCAAACTCGACCTACGTGGTGCATACAACTTGATCCGTATACGCAAAGGAGATGAGTGGAAGACTGCCTTTAACACTCGATTTGGGCATTATGAATATTTGGTCATGCCCTTTGGGCTATGCAATGCTCCGGCGGTTTTCCAGCATTTTGTAAATGAGATCTTTCGTGATTTTTTGAATATTTTTGTTATCATATACCTGGACGACATCTTAATTTTTTCTCAGAACCACCAAGATCATGTGCACCACGTCAAGAAAGTACTTCAACGTCTAAGAGAATTCCATCTGTTTGCTAAACTGGAGAAATGTTCTTTCCATCAAAAAATCATACCCTTTCTGGGTTATGTAATATCGGCATCTGGATTCGAAATGGACCCTACTAAACTTTCTGCCATTTTGGATTGGCCTAGACCTGATTCTTTGAAGGCTTTACAACGTTTCCTAGGCTTCGCCAATTATTACAGAAAGTTCATCAAGAATTTTGCTACTATTACTTCTCCTCTTACTTCTCTCACAAGAAAAGGACAAAACTGTAAAGTATGGCCGTCTGAGGCTATAGAAGCTTTTGAATCTCTCAAAGAAGCTTTTTCCTCAGCTCCTATCCTTCGTCATCCAAATCCTGAGTTTCAATTTATTCTGGAGGTGGATGCTTCCTCTGTTGCTGCTGGAGCGGTTCTGTCTCAACGAATACCAGAGACTGGAAGGATTCATCCTGTTGCTTTTTTCTCTAAAAAATTCACTCCTTCCGAATTTAACTATGACGTAGGGAATAAAGAGTTGCTTGCCATCAAGATGGCATTGGATGAATGGAGACATTGGCTGGAAGGTACTTCTTTGCCATTTACTATACTTACTGATCATAAGAACCTTCTGTATCTCCAAACAGCCAAACGACTAAATTCCAGGCAAGCACGCTGGTCCTTATTCTTCTCTCGGTTTCACTATAATTTGTCTTACATACCTGGTTCAAAAAATATTAAAGCAGACGCACTTTCCAGACAATTTCAAGATACCCCAGTTCCTGAGTCTGGTACCATTCTCCAACCTCATGAAGTCATTGCCCAGTTAACAACTTCTTGGTTACAAGAATTACAGTCCGCTCAAGAGCGTCTTCCTTTGTCCTGTAAACCTCCCAATGGTTTACTCTTTGTTCCTGAACGCCTTCGTTCCAAGATTTTATTTTGGGCTCATGATAGTCCCCTTTCTGGACATCCTGGCATCAGTATTACCACTCGAAACCTCAAACAACATGTCTGGTGGCCTACACTCTCTCAAGATGTGAAGGATTACGTCTCAGTATGCACACAATGTGCCATGAACAAAACTCCACGCCAACTTCCTTCAGGATTACTCCAACCATTGCCTATACCTCACCAGCCTTGGACTCATGTATCCATGGACTTTATTACCGATCTTCCCTTGTCCACTGGGAACAATACTATCTGGGTGGTGGTCGACAGGTTCACTAAGACGGCTCATTTTGTACCCTTGCCAGGATTACCATCTGCCAAAAGACTCTCTGAACTTTTTATTCTACATATTGTAAGAATCCATGGATTTCCTCTTGATATTGTTTCAGATAGAGGGGTACAATTCGTTTCTCGATTTTGGAGGTCACTTTGTAAACATTTTGGTACTACTATATCTCTCTCTACTTCTCACCACCCACAATCGAATGGTCAGACTGAAAGAGTAAACCAGTGTCTTGAAACATATCTTAGACATTATGTGGATCATTATCATTCTAACTGGACTTCTTACCTTCCTTTGGCTGAATTGGCCCATAATGCCCGGTACAATTCCTCCCTTCAGACTTCTCCTTTTCATGCAGCTTACGGATATCAGCCTAGGACGTTCCCTTTGCATACTTCCTCCACAGTGAATCCTGCTTCTGATCTTACAGCCCGAAGATTAACTCGACATTGGCAGAAGATACATCGTATTCTTTCTGTAACTTCTAGACGTTACAAGTTCTTTTCGGATCTTCGACGGAAAAAGGCTCCCAAATATCGCCCTGGTGACAAAGTTTGGATTTCCTCTCGATTTCTTCGCCTGAAACAACCTTCTAACAAATTGGGACCACGATATGTGGGTCCTTTCCGAATACTGGGTCAGGTATGTTCCACTGCTTATCGGGTAGCTTTACCCAAGTCTCTCAAAGTCCATCCGGTATTCCATGTTTCTCTTTTAAAACCTGTGATGATTAACAGGTATTCTAAGCCTTTTTCTAAACCTCCACCGTTATTGGTGCATGGACATCCTGAGTTTGAGATCAGCCATATTCTAGATTCCAAATTGCGGGGCAAGAAATTGTATTATCTCATTCATTGGAAGGGTTATCCAGTCACGGAACGTTCTTGGGAACCTGCTCATCAAGTAAATGCTCCAATATTGGTCAAGACCTTCCACAAGACTCATCCTGATAGACCTGGTCCTGTCCCCCGGAGGGGCCCTTGAGGAGGGGGTGCTGTCATGAGCGCTTCCGTTCATCGCCGTGTCGCCGCGGCTCCCGGAACTCCTCTGTGTCTCTGACGTCATGTTGCTTAGCAACATGACGCTTTCTCTCACACCCCTCTGATGACGGTTACGCTCCTGCCCTTTAAATCTCGGCGGGAGATCTGAATCTGGGCCCGTTTGTTTGTTTCCCTGGATTGTGAGTACCATATCAGTTTTATTCTTCTGTGTACCGACTTCTGCCTGCCTGACCAAGCCTCTTGCCTAATCCCTACTTGCTGATATTTGGACATTGACTTCTGCCTGCCTGACCTTGCCTGTAGCTATTACCCTTTTGCTGACACTTGGATGCCGACTTCTGCTTGCCTGACCCTGTCTTTTGCCTATACCTTTTGCTGATATTTGGATGCCGACTTCTGCCTGCCTGACCTTGCTTTGGCCTTTACCTTTAAACCTATTCTTTGTTAAACAAGACCTGCTTAAAGGGACATTTTACTTTTACAAGCTGCAAAAGAGAACTTTGCCTTTCTGTTTGTTATACACCTGCTTAAAAGGGACATTTACTTTTACAAGCTGCAAAAGAGAACTTTGCCTTTCTGTTTGTTATACACCTGCTTAAAAGGGACATTTACTTTTACAAGCTGCAAAAGAGAACTTTGCCTTTCTGTTTGTTATAAACCTGCTTAAAGGGACATTATACTTTTACAAGCTGCAAAAGAGAACTTTGCCTTTCTGTTTGTTATACACCTGCTTAAAAGGGACATTTACTTTTACAAGCTGCAAAAGAGAACTTTGCCTTTCTGTTTGTTATAAACCTGCTTAAAGGGACATTATACTTTTACAAGCTGCAAAAGAGAACTTTTCCTTTGTTTTACAAGCCTGCTAAAGAGGACCTTTTTCAGAAGCTTCAAAGTAAGAGCATTTCCTTTTTGTTCTTTGTACTACTTAAAGGGACGTTTTATCCTTTGTGGCTTTCCTGCATTCTGGAACAATATTCATTTTTGTTATCTTCTAATCTGCTTCCTGAGTGGGTCACGTCCTGGATATTTCTCAGTGTGCTAGCGTGTGCTTTCAATTCACGCTAGCAGTTGGGTTACATCCCGGATTGATTCCAGAGCGGCTGACAGTCTAATTGCAGGATCTTTTGGACTTTGTGTAAAATCTTGAAAACTATCGGACTTTCATTTTTATATTATTGGTGATATAAAATATTTTTTTAGACGTTTATATTATGCTCATTTGTCTATGTATCTGAATGTTTTTATGCTCTTTATGTTTTTTATGATTTCTATGTTTAACACATTTCTCTATTTTGATGCAATATGAGCACTGAATAAATTTATCGATATTGCCTTTTCTGATACTGCACTGAGAAATTTAGAGGTTTTATATTGATAGAGCAGTGCAGTTTATATATTGGTATGCATTTAGCCATTAACAGGCATTTTTAATTACACCCTTTAATAACATCCTTTATCTCTCTATATTAGTATGGCATATTGATCTATTGGTTTCCTTATAGTAATATTACAGAAAAATATCTATATCTGGATTTAACAAAATAGAATCAAGGAAAATTGTTAAGATATAAATTAGCCCATAGTGGATATTGGACACTGTTTCCCTATAATACAATATAGAATTATAATTTTTTCACGTGGATAACAGTTGCCCTAAAATTGTATCAAATAGCCTGATACTGAGAGTATATTAAGCTATAAGCAGCGCCACATAATTATTTCCTTTATGTCCTAGGACATATTTGGTTTCTATCTTTTGATGTAACTACTTTTTGGGTAATCTAGAGAAGAAATACCCTATCTAGTGGCTTTATACAGGTATCTATTTAGGACTGTAACCCAATTCTACCCTCTAGGCATTTGTTTATGCACAGCTCTCTTAAGGTCCCGCAACAGCATTTCAATCATGTTGAGGTCTGGACTTTGACTGGGCCATTGCAACATTCCAAAACCATATATTGACATCTATGGGAGAGACATCGCCATTCGTAGGCAACTGTCCGGGCGCCCCCTTTTTCTTTTAGCAAATCGATGTTTTAAACATGATTGGAGCCTTAGAGAGAACCCTTAAAAATAACATTTTAGCACCTCTCACATTTGCAAACAATTGAATATCCTCAAGCAGATAACATTAAATATTGGCAACACATAAATGAAAGGGGGGGGGGATATCACAGTATACTGTTCCTTTAGGACAACTACTGCTTAGTCTGCAGTTGCTGGCTAACATAAGTGGGCCTACATCAGATCCCATGCAATATCCACAGCTTCCGAAATGAAGCCCATTGGACGGATCTTACATGCAAGTAGTGTGCATATATATTTCCCTCTATGAATCCCAAGTACAAGTACCAGCACAACAACATTTACAAAGGGATAAAACAACATCTGCCAGTTTGCATGATCACATTCTGAATTTCTGAACAACCTACCTGAACATAAGTAACATTCCGATCGGATTTTTGACTTGTTTTTTCCAGTTGTTATTAATTTAGAATGGTGTTAGTTGTGATATTTACTTTATCAATCAACTCTAGTATCAGATGTTTATGATGGTCAGTGTCAGCAAAAGATTTCTCATTTTCTTTATTTGATCTTTTTATTTTCTTAATGTATATATCAATGCACCATCATGTGTGTTACTTTCTGTTCATTTTAACTTGCTTTAGTATGTCCCTTTAAATGGTTATGAGCACTGTGCAGTAGGGACCACATAGCTGCAATTCCTGTCTGTAATCCGTTATATTCACATAGTCTGAGGAAACAAATTCTTCCGTATAAAATTAATTCTAAAAATCATACATATGTATGCAGAAGACACTTTTCTCCTTTGGGCACCCATTTAATTCAGGTTAAAAAAAAGAAATAGTTAAACATATTTTCATGTAGTTCAATGTCTGATAGTTCATAGTAACACAATATAAATAAATATGAATCAACAGCAATAACTGAATATTTTTCACTTTATCAATAAATAATATTTTATTGTTTCTGCACATAACAGAAGATATTTACATATTTTCTAGACAGTAAGGAGCCACAAAGGTTTAAGATGTTGAAAATTCCTACTGCCACAAATATTGATTTTCTAAAGAAAAAACATATCTTTATCTAGTTGTCTAAAGTGAAATGTCATTTGAATTTAAAAATTCCTGATGTGTTCCCCATCTATATAACACTCATTTTAGTTTAACCTTTGTCTAATTATTAGAAGCCAATGCAAAATAACATAATTTATTATTTAATGCAATACTTACTATTTAACAACGACAAACTTGTTTTGATAGATAAAGGAATAAAGCAATTTGGCCAGTTGCGAGATGGCTGATTTAGTACCAGATTACAAGTGGAGCTGTATCTAACGCTCCCGCTCAAATGCTAACTCCGTATTACAAAATGAAAGTAAAACGCTTTTGTTTGTGTGTAAAAAGTCGAACTTCAAATATTGCGCGCACGTTAACGTATTCCCCCATAGACGTTAATGGAGCAAACAAAGTGGGGGGAAAAACGAACACCCTACATGCATGCAAACCTGTTCTCATATTCTCAAGTGCGCTAACCCAACATGAAAATATTAATATGTCACATTCCAATGTTTTTCACATAGAAGAATATGTTCTATTTATTCTAAAATACATATTTTTACATATATCTGACAATATTTTGGTTTTTATATATATATATATATATATATATATATATATATATATAATCACAAAAATACTGTAAATAGCTCTCACCTGAGAGATCCGATGCACAGACAAGTAACCGGCACTATGGAGAGTGGGCAGGGACACACCCCCTTACTTCGGCCAATGATCCGGCTGCTACAACGGGCGGAACTGCCAAACACGCCCCAAACAACAACAAGTGTATACAAACATCCAAAGATATATGCGCTCAGTAAAAGGCACGAAAAAATCCAAAGCGTACGTGAGATGCAGAAAATCCAAAGGCAAGGACTTGTAAAATATAAAATCCAAACTTAATTCCAAGCGTTAAAACGACATATAAAACATCCAAAGCCAGCAGTGATTGTAGCAATCAGGTAGCTGAACTGATCCTCGCACAGACGCGTTTCGTGCGCATGGGCACTTGTTCACTGCTATTTTACAAGTCCTTGCCTTTGGATTTTCTGCATCTCACATACGCTTTGGATTTTTCGTGCCTTTTACTGAGCGCTATATATCTTTGGCTGTATATATATATATATATATATATATATATATATATATATATATATATGTGTGTGTGTGATTATATATAGGTATAGATATACAAAGATATATATATATAGAAATATCTATTTATAAATACATAGAACATGCTCTGCTTTGTGCAGAACATTGGAATGTGAAATATTTACAGTAAATACATAGTTAACAGCTTTATTAAATATGATTATTGCATACATATGCTTTTAGATGTTTTCCTCTACTTGACAGCAAAGAACTCCAATGCACTTATAGATCTATATATGTGTACATATGTATTTATTGGTTTATATGTATAAATATGTCTGTAAATACATATATATACACATAAAATACATAAATACATATGTATACACACACACATACAACTTTAGACATTTATATGTTGGTGAAATTAATAACTCATGGGAGAAACATCAAAATTTAAAAAATGCAGAATTCAGAGAAATTTGTACCCATCTCTGGTTACAGCCCCAAGCTGCAAGTTTAGATGCATTATAATCAATGAGTTGATCATGTTTATAAAGGGACACAAAACCCATTTTTTTCCTTTAGTGATTTTAAACAATTTAAATGAACTTCTATTATCAAATGTGTAGTGTTTTCTTGGTATCCTTTGTTGAAAGGTATATCTAGGTAGGCTCAGGAGTCACAATGTAGATATAGTTGGTGGCTTCACATATATGCCTGTTGCCTCTGACTCACCTGATGTGTTCAGCTAAGTCTTAGCGCATTGCTGCTCTGGCACAAACTTTTCAACAAAGTATATCAAGAGAAAAGTAAATTTGATGATAGTATATATGGTGTTTTTTGATTGGAAAACATAATTTATGGGAACATCTCTACCATTCATTAAAATGTTTAAAAAGATAGATAATCATTGTATCCCCTTTTGCCCAGTTTTGCAAAACCAACACGGTTATATTGATGCACTTTTTACCCTCTGTGATTACCTTGCATCTAAGCCTCTGCAAACTGCCCCCTTAACTCAGTTCTGTTGACAGACTTGGATTTTAGCCAATCAGTGCTGACTCAAAAATAACTCCACAGAAGTGAGCACAATGTTATCCATATGGTACAAATGAACTAGCGGTGTCTAAATGAGAAAAACTGTCAAAATGCACTGAGATAAGAGGCGGCCTTGAAATGTTTAGAAATTAGTTTGAGCCTACCTAGGTTTAGCTTTCAACAAATTATACCAAGAAAACATAGCAAAATTGATAATAAAAGTACATTGAAAAGTTATTTTTGACTTGACTGTCCTTTTAATTATGTATAAAGGCAGAGCAAGTCTTATGAAACCTTGGTATACGGCAACTTGAATCATCTGAGGATAGGTGGCTGTCTTTAAATGGTAGAACAAATGCTTATCTTAAAAATAATTCTTCCAGTAGAATAAACATATTTAATTTAATTAAAAAACAAACAAACATTTTGTCACATCCAGGTGTTGCTTGCATATGAGAATCAAACTTTGAATGTTATATTTTGCAATTGAAAATGTTTTTTTTTTTCTTGAAAGGTCATGAAATTTAAAATTAAACTTATGATTGATTTAGAGCATGCTGTTAAATAAAAAGAAACAACTTTCTCATTTATTTCTCTAATCAAATCTACTTTGTTCTGTAGGTATCCTATGTTGAAGACCATGCCTAGTAGGCAGGCTAAGGAGCATGCATGTCTCTTGAGCACTATATAGAAGCAGTGTTTCCAAGAATGTTGGTAACAATGTTATACATTTTAACCCTTTCGTGAAAGGGTTAAAGTGCCTACATCGGAACAACTGTTCCGATGTAGACAAATTGAAACTACGCGATCGTGCATACGATTGCGAGATTTCAATTATTGGATCGCATCTGGGGGGCGTCCCTACAATCCTAGGAACGCCCTCCAGACCGCGATTAAATCCTTGAAGAACAGAAGGCTTCAGGACAGCCGTTAGTTATGACGTTCTATTCCGTCATAACGGCTTTAAAGCCCAGTCTAATTATGACGGAATAGAACGTCATAACGGCTTTAAAAGGTTAAAGACCATATATAGTGGTCAAAACACGTGCATGCTCTTTAGAATACCTATGTATGCTTTACTAAGCATTTAATGATAACAAAAAATATATATAATACAAATAAACTGATTATTTTTTTAATTGCATGTTCTATCTGAATTATTGAAGTTTAAATTTCATGTCCCTTTAAATAAAATGCCACAATTAAAATAGTAAAATAGAACATCTGTTTGAAAACAATGAATGTCCAAACATTTGTCACATCTATAAAATGTGTTTAAATGTAGCCACCAATCAGCAAGCGCTACCAAGGGTTCTGCATAAAAAATGGGCCAATTCCTAAGCTTAGATTCCTGCTTTTCAAATAAACATAGCAAGAGAACAAAGAAAAATCGATAATAGGAGTAAATGAGAAAGTTGTTTAAAACTGCATGCCCTATCTGAAGCACATCTGTAAACTGAACTCATACTTGTGAAAGCAAAGGGGAAAATTTGATTATGAATTTACAATCATTTTTATATATTTATGCAAAGCTCCTTAAAGGGACAATAAAGTCAAAATTAAGTTTCAGATACAGCTAGAGCACACAATTTTGAAAACCTTTACACATTATTTCTGTCATCAAATTTACTTAATTCCTTTCTTATCCTTTGTTGAAGACTGAACTTCGATAGGCTCAAATTTGCTCAGGAATGTGCACGTTTTTCTATAGCAGCAGTATTTGCAACAGTGTATGTAGCAATATTATATATTGTTGTAAACACCACTGCCATAGACAAGACGAGTGCACAATCCTAATTTTCATATGACACCAAGTTTTACTATTCAACCAAGGATACCAAAAGAACAAAAGCAAATCCGATGAAACAAGTTAATTTAAAATTGCATTGAGAGTATTCTAGTCATATCAAGGAAAATATGACAAGCCGAGGAATTGAAATTGAGAGTAATTCACATTTTCACTGAAAGAAGCATCTAGGAATCCAAATTAAAATACAGGTTATATTAATGCAGGGCATACTGACCGTAGGAATACTGGTATAAAGACATTTGTGCAGGACAGTCTGACACAGAATATACCAATGTAGGTTACATTAATGCAGGACATTTTGACACAAGGCATATAGTGGTATTGTAGGGAGTATTAAGACAGGGAGCGCGTGTGCCACATTGTAATTCTGCAGGATAAACTGACACAAAACACGCTGATTTAGGTCATGTTAATATTTGGGTACAAAGACTATTATTCAGGAAAACTGCTTAGAGATGTTTATCTTACACAAGGGATGTTTAAGAAATAAATGAAGAAATGCCAGACTCACTGAAAACAGTGAAATCATTTTTAAATCAGAAAAATCCTAATGTATGTACGGTCTGCAGTGGTAATTTATTGATGATACAAATTGCATCATGGGAGTATGCAAAACACATACCTACATAAATGATGCACTGCATGACAAACAATCTAAATAACAAATTAAAACGTCAAGTTGATAGCTAAAGTTGCATTGTTTTGCATCACAGAAATACACCCAGGCACTAGCAACCGTACAAAATGCTTAAATGCATAGTTAAAGTACACATAGTAAAAGGAAATGTCAGTTTAAGATATGGTGTTTTGTTGTTTTTTTTTTGTGTGTTTTTCTTTTCTTTTTATAGTCTAGCAGTACATTATCCAAACATATGTCAACAAGTTTTTGGCTCTTGCAAGTGGACATTTGATACCTGTAGTTATCATTACACAATCACTTGCTTGTGAAACTGGTATCAGTCTGGGATCATTTAACCTCTCCACCTCTGAAGTGGTAGAGACAATAGAAAGAAGCAGTCTTAGACTGCTGCACCTTAAAGGGATAGTAAAATCCAAATTACACTTCATGATTCAGATAGGCCATGTAATTTTAAACAACTTTATAATTTATTTTCATCATCAAATGTGCTGTGTTCTCTTGTTATTCTTAGTGGAAAGCTAAACCTAGGTAGTCTCATATGCTAATTTCTAAGCCCTTGAAGGCCATCTCTAATCTGAATGCATTTGACAGTTTTTCACAGCTAGAGGGCGTTAGTTTATGTGTTTCATATACATGCTCACACACTTGAAGTTATTTAAGAGTCAGCACTAATTGCCTGAAATGCAAGTCTGTCAAAAGATCTGAGATAAGGAGGCAGTCTGCAGAAGCTTAGATTCAAGGTAATTACAGAGGTAAAAAGTATTTAACTATAATTAATACTTCATATAACTGTTGTTTATGCAAAACTGGGGAATGGTAAATAAAGGGATTATCTATTTTTTTAAACAATAATATTTTTGTTGTTTACTATTCCTTTAACTTGTGGTTTGCAAGCTAACATGAGTAAATTGCACCATAAGAACTCTTGATAAAATAAAGCCCATAATTATTTAAAGGGACAGTGTAGTGTACATTTTTATCCTCTAAAGTGTTCACAATGGTCCATTTTAATAGTGAGATGTTTACAATTTAATACACACCCCCCCCCCCCGTACAGTGAACATTTCAGTACAGCAGTATTGGCTACAGATAATCTATATAAACAAGAAGCAGCAGAGGAAATAACACTCCCTGTGGGGTGGGACAGAGAGGTACTAAAATGCTAGTTTTCAGTTGCTCTAATTATTGATCTTTTAAGGTTTATTTTACTTCCACGTTAATCCAATTTAGTTAGGTTGTGGTTTTATTTAGCAAAATCGGCTACTTCTAATTAAAAAATAAATCTAAAAGAGCAATTTCTTGTACATTTAAAGCCTGCAGCTGGTCTAACAAGTCATGTGAAAAACGTAAAGGAGAAACCAGCTTTACAGTACACTGCCCCTTTAAGTAAACTTTTTTTTTGTTAAAGGGGCATGTAATTGTAAACAACTTTCCATCCAATTTACTTTTATCACCAATTTTGCTTTGTTCTCTTGGTATTCTTAGTTGAAAGCTAAACCTAGGAGGTTCATATGATAATTTCTTAGACCTTGAAGGCCACCTCTAATCTGAATGCATTTTGACAGTTTTTCACCACTAAAGGGCGTTAGTTCATGTGTTTCATATAGAAAACATTGAGCTCACACAAGTTAAGTTACCTAGGAGTGTGCACTGATTGGCTAAAATGCAAGTCAGTAAAAATAACTAAAATAAGGGGCCATCTGAAGAAGCTTAAATACAAGGTAATCACAGAGGTAAAAAGTGTATTAATATAACTGTGTTGGTTATGCAAAACTGGGGAATGGGTAATAAAGGGATAATCTATCTTTTTAAAAAATAAAAATGCTGGTGTTGACTGTACTTTAAAAATGTTGGGATAGGATTTCTATAAAAACGAGCACAATTCTCTAATATGCTCACATCCATTTCTTGTTTTTCCAGATTCTATAGATAAAGAGAGAGTTTTTTTTTAATATTTATATATTACAAATAATTAACCTTATTATTATTACCAATTAGAGACAGGTATGAATGTGCTACTGCATATATCAACCAATTACTGGGCAGTATGTAGGAGTGTCAACAGTATACATTTCAGCCTCCCTGGGGTGTGTGGAAACACTACAATTTTCAGAGTAAGATTACAGGAAGTAAATTGCAATATTTTTAAATTATGTGTTAAACAAAATTTATGCTTACCTGATAAAAAATTTCTTTCTTGACACAGTGAGTCCACAGGATCATCAATTACTGTTGGGAATATCACTCCTGTCCAGCAGGACGGGGCAAAGAGCACCACAGCAAAGCTGTTAAGTATCACTTCCCTTCCCACAACCCCCAGTCATTCAACCAAAGGAAAAGGAGAGAAAGGAAGAACGCAAGGTGCAGAGGTGCCTGAGGTTTATATACACTGTCTGTAAAAAACAGGGAGGGCCATGGTCTCACTGTGTCAAGAAAGAAATACATTTATCAGGAAAGCATACATTTTGTTTTCTTTCTTAAGACATGGTGAGTCCACGGGATCATCAATTACTGTTGGGAATCAATACCCAAGCTAGAGGACACAGATGATAAGGGAGGGACAAGACAGGTAACCTAGACAGAAGGCAAAACTTCTTGTAGAACCTTTCTCCCAAAGAAAGCCTCAGCGGAAGCAAAAGTATCAAATTTATAGAATTTAGAAAAAGTGGGCAAAGAAGACCAAGTCGCAGCCTTACAAATCTGTTCTGCAGAGGCCTCATTCTTGAAGACCCAAGAAGAAGACACCACCCTGGTGGAATGAGCTGTAATTCTCTCAGGAGGCTGCTGTCCAGCAGT
Organism: Bombina bombina; assembly: GCF_027579735.1. Classification (NCBI taxonomy): domain Eukaryota; kingdom Metazoa; phylum Chordata; class Amphibia; order Anura; family Bombinatoridae; genus Bombina; species Bombina bombina. The sequence continues at coordinate 51,958,362 of NC_069508.1, forward strand.
CTCATATGCCAAATGAATAATACTTCTCAACCAGAGAGAAAGAGAAGTGGCAGTAGCTTTCTGACCCTTACATTTTTCCAGAAAAGCAAACAAACAAAGCAGAGGACTGACGAAAGCCTGCAAATAGAACTTAAGAGCACGCACAATGTCTAAGTTGTGTAATAAACGTTCTTTATAAAAAGAAGAATTAGGACAGAGAAGGAACAACAATTTCCTGATTAATATTCCTGTCTGAAACAACCTTAGGAAGAAAACCAAACTTGGTATGGAGAACTGAGATAAGGAGCATCACACTGCGAGGCTGAGAGTACAGAAACCCTCCGAACAGAAGAAATAGCAGTTAGAAACAAAACCTTCCAAGATAATAACTTAATATCTATAGAATGCACAGGCTCAAACTGAGCCTGTTGTAAAACTTTAAGACTTCAATGTGGAGCAACTGATTAAAACACAGGCCCGATTCTGACCAGGGCCTGACAGAAGGATTGTACATCCGGCATGTCCGCCAGATACTTAAGTAGCAGAATGGAAAGAGCCGAATCTGACCTTGAGGGTACTGACAGATAACCCCCTTCTCAAGGCCTTCCTGGAGAAAAGATAATCCTTGGGATCTTGACTCTATTCCAAGAAAATCCTTTAGACTTGAACCAATAAAGATATTTACGCCATATCTTATGGTAATACTTCTAGTAACAGGCTTACAAGCCCTGAACCATGGTCTCAATAACCGATTTGGAAAATCCACGCTTGGCTAAAAATCAAGTGTTCAATCTCCAAGCAGTCAGGCTTCAGAGAAACAAGATTTGGATGAAGGAAGGGCCCCTGAAGAAGAAAGGTCCTTCCTGAGAGGTAGTCCTCCACAGAGGTAGGGACGAAATCTCTACTTGATCTGCATACCAGATCCTGCGAGGCCACGCAGGAGCTATTAGAATCACTGATGCTCTCTCCTGCTTGATCCGAGCGATGACCTCGCAAAAGGAGAGCAAAAGGAGGAAACAGATATGCTAACCTGAAGTTCCAAGGAACTGCCAGAGCATCTATCAGAAAGGCTTGAGGGTCTCTCGACCTTGAACCCGTACTTTGGAGCTTGGCGCTCTGACGAGACCGCCATCAGGTCAATTCTGGTATCCCCCCATTTGGTCATTAACCTGGTAAACACTTCTGGATGGAGTTCCCACTCCCCGGGATGGAAAGTCTGCCTGCTCATAAAATGTGCTTCCCAATTATCCACTCCTGGATGGCAGAAATACAACAATTGTGAGCCCTCCGCCCACTGGATGATCCGTTGCCACCTCCTTCATGGCTAAGGAACTCTGAGTTCCCTCTTAGTGGTTTATGTAGGCCACGGAGGTTATGTTTGTCCTTCTGGAATCTGATAAACCAGGCTAGGGCCAGGTGAGGCCCAAGACATCAAGGCACTGAAGATCGCTCTCAACTTCTAGAATGTTTATGGGTAGAGCAGATTCCTCCTGAGACCAAAATCCCTGTGCCTTTAACGAATCCCAGACTGCTCCCCAACCCAACAGGCTGGCATCCATGGTCACAATTACCCCAAGGGGGTCTCCGAAAACACGTCCCCTCGGACAGATGTTTCTTGCGACAGCCACCATGATAGAAGTCCCTTGTTGATTGATCCGAACTATTCTCTGAGATAGATCTGTGTAATCCCCATTCCACTGAGGAGCATGCATAGCTGCAGAGGTCTCAAATGGAACCGAGCAAACGGAACTATGTCCATGTAAGCCACCATCAACCCGATTACCTCCATGCATTGGGGCCACTGATGGTCGTGTTGCCGATTGTAAGGACAGGCAAGCGGACAGAATCTTGGCTCTTCTGACCTCCGTCAGAAAAAAATTCATAGCTAGAGAATCTATGATGGGTTCCTAAGAAGATCACTCTTGTAGTCAGAACAGAGAACTTTTCCCCCAGGATTGATCTTCCAACCATAAGAAACTAAGAAACACCAGCAGAATCTTTGTATCGAGATTCTGCTAGTTGAAAGAATGGCACCTGAACCAGCAATGTCGTCCAGATAAGGTGCCACTGCGATTCCCTGAGACCGAATTACTGACAATAGAGCTGTGGCAAGGCCAAATGGAAGCGCTACAAATTGAAAATGTTTGTCTAGATATGCCAAACCTCAGATTTGTTAATGAATAGAAACATGCAGATACGCATCCTTCAGGTCTATGGTTGTCATGAATTGACCCTCTTGAATTAAGGGCAGAATGGAGCGGGATAGCCCTTAGATCTAGAATGGGCCTGAAAGTTCCCTCTTTTTGGGAACCACAACAGGTTTTTGAGTAAAACCCGAGACCCTATTCTGACTTGGGACAGGCACGATCACTCCCAAAAGGAAAGGTCCTGCACACATTTTAAGAATGCCTCACTTCTTATCTGGTCTACAGATAATCTTGGGAGGTGGAACCTGCCCTCTGGGAGGAACAAAGTCTTGAACTCTAACTTGTACCCCTGAGAAACAATGTCCACTGCCAACGGGTCTGGGACATCTTGCTCCCAAGTCTGTGTGAACAGAGAGAGTCTGCCCCCGCAACCCCCTTCATGCTGACTAGAATTCAGCTGCAGTTTTTCTTGGATTGTTTTCCCCTAGTTCCATGGACTGACCGGGCTTCCCAAGAGGGCTTGGATTGTTCCTGTTTGGTAGAGGCAGGGGAAGACTTACCTCTGAGTACGAAAGTGAACATAAAAATTAGTCTGACATCCCTTCAGTTTGTTCTTCTTGTCTTGAGCAGAGAAAAGATCCCTTACCACCCGTGATATCAGAAATATTTTCTGGCCTATTGCGACCCAAACAAGGTCTTTCCCTTGTATGGGATTGCCAAAAGCTTAGATTTGAAGAAACATCAGCAGACCAAGATTTAAGCCAAAAGCGTCAAACTAATAGGCTGCTGCACTGGTTACCTGTAACAATGCACACCGCCGGTTGCCATTGTAATCCTTGATGAGTATACATCTTCAAAAAGGCCTTCAGATTTTTATCCATAGGATCCTGAAAGAGCAACTATCTTCAATAGGGGATAGTAGCTCTCTTAGCAAAAGTAGAGATCACCCCTTCTACTTTGGAAACCATCTGCCATGACTCCTTGATGGAGTCCTGCAACTGGGAACATTTATCTAAAGACAGGGGAGGGGGAAAAAGGTATTCCTGGCCTCTACCATTCCCGGGTAATAATCTCCATGGCATGGTCTGGAACTGGGAACAAATCCCCAGGAGAGGGAACATCAAAGTATCAATTTCATTTACTCGACTTTTTAGGGTTGACAACGATAGGCGTATCGGAGTCGTCCAAGGTAGCTAAAACCTCCTTTAGTAAAATAGAGGTGCTCCAGCTTGAATGTGAAGGAAATCACTTCAGAATCAGAAGCAGGATTTACACTATCTGCATCTAAAAGTTCACCCTCAGAGGCCACCGATTTATCCTCCTCTTCCGACCTATAGGAAAGAGCATCTTGTTTAGCCTGAGGTGGATCAGACACCCTACTGTCTGACTCAACAATCTTCCTCTTACGCCTCCCTTGCAGCATAGGAATGGCCGCTAGTGCCTCAGATACCACTGAGGTCCATAGAACTAGGTCCACAGTGCCCTGCCAGCCTGTTTAATTCCTCCTGATCTCAGGAGGATACTTGTCCCAGAAAGGTGCATAAAGAAAATCTTACCAGCTTAAGTGCCAGGGTTTCTATGATAAAAAAAGACACTTACCTTACACCAACAGGGGGACAGCTCCAGGAATGGGAGGAAGCAGCTCCTCACAGGGTCCTGCGAATGAAATAATGAACAGATTAAGCCTACTCTGGCATATTATAAAGGGCAGCAAAATTGTTAGGAATGCGCAGTGAGGCTTACCCCACAAGTTCCTAACTGCTTTAAATCTACTCAGCCCTACTGAAGAGACTAACGTGGACTACAGCTAAACCCAGCATGTCAGGGAAGAACAGAGCAAGCTTGCCCAGGTTTCAAAAATTAAAAAAAAAAAACTCTTGATAGAAGAATCTTGAACAGATACCTACATTTCACCTCCTCCTTGCACCCAAAGAAAAGAGAATGACTGAGGGTAGTGGGAAGGGAAGTGATACTTAACAGCTTTGCTGTGGTGCTCCTTGCCTCCTCCTGTTGGCCTGGAGTGATATTTCCAACAGTAATTGATGATCCCATGGACTCACTGTGTCTTAAGAAAGAAATAATTATTTAGTGGGGGATTACATTTTGAGTTAATCCTCCCTTTAAGGTGAATTCATGGAGAATTCAATTTGGAGTTAAAAGTCCCTTTAAGATGGGCTCAAGGTTATTCAAAATGTAAACACTTATTTTCTATCTAATATGTTTATTCTAATCAGACATTTACCACTACAGTTTTCAGAGTGAGATTACAGGAAGTACATTGCAATGTTTTTTAAATTATGCATAATTAAATATTTAATGGAGGATTATATTTTGAAGAAATCCTCCCTTTAAGATGAACTCATGGAGAATTACATTTTGAGTTAAAATGTCCCTTTAAGATGAGCTCAAGGTTATTAAAAATTGAAATACTGATTTTCTAGCTGATATGTTTATTCTAATCAGAAATTTATATATTGAAATATATTTTTTGTAAAACTGTGAGAATGTCTTAAAAGTCCCATTAATGCCCTACAAAGGATGAAAAATAAAACCTCGAGCACAGAAATAAGGAGACTTTTATTGATTACTAAGAAATTAACATTCTCAAAAGATCACTGTTAGAAAATCCATGCATTCAGCAGTATATTAATATTAAATCAGCTTAAACATTCAGATTTAGAAATGGAGGCTTCTGTAATAATATATTAAATATTTTATGTGAGGGTTAAGAAAGGAGACGGAGCTGAAATACATTTTGTATATGTAGGATGTAACAGATATTGTTTGAATGTATTTATGTTTAAAAATAAATGTAAGACTTATCTTCTTTTATATGTAACTAACTTTCAGCTAGATTACAAGTTTTGAGGGCTATAGGGAAATTAACGACTGCCACAAAAGTGGCAGTATTTCACCTCCCTATAGCGCTGCTATTACAGGTTTTAAAAAAACCCGGCTTGTGCTGGCAATATTGTGGCATTGAGCTCCATACCTCACCCAAATACAAGTGGTGTTTTGACGTGCTCGTGCATGATTTCCCCATAGACATCAATGAAGAGAGTAGACAAAAAAAAGCCTAACACCTGCGATCGCGGAATGAAAAGCTCTGTAACGCAGCCCCATTGATGTCTATGGGGAAATAAAAAGTTATGTTTAAACCTAGCACCCTAACATAAAAACCACGTCTAAACACCCATAATCTGCCGCCCCTGACATCGCCGCAACCTACATAATGTTATTAACCCCTAATCTGCCACCCCCAACATCGCCGCCACCTACATTACAGTTATAACCTCTAATCTGCTGCCCCCCAACAGCGCCACAACCTATATTACAGTTATTAACCCCTAATCTGCCACGCCCAACATCGCCGCCACCTACATAAATTTATTAACCCCTAATCTGCTGGCCCTAACATCGGCACCACCTACCTACACTTATTAGCCCCTAATCTGCCGCCCTCAATGTCGTCACCACTATACTAAAATTATTAAACCCCTAAACCTCTGGCCTCCTACATCAGTAACACTACAAAAAATATATTAACACCTTAACCTAACCCGAACCCTAACGTAACCCTAAGCCTAACTCTAACACCCCCTAATTTAAATATAATTAAAATAAATCTAAATAAAATGTACAATTATTACCTAAATAATTCCTATTTAAAACTAAATACATACTTACCTGTAAAATAAAACCTAAGCTAGCTACAATATTACTAATAGTTATATTGTAGCTATCATAGGTTTTATTTTTATTTCACAGGTAAGTTTGTATTTATTTTAACTAGGTAGACTAGTTAGTAAATAGTTATTAACTATTTACTATCTACCTAGTTAAATAACCTTTCAAATAAAACCTAACCTGTCTTACACTACAACCTAACATTACAAAAAAATTAAATTAAATTAATAAAATACAATTATCTAAATTACAAAAAGAAAATAAACACTAAATTACACAATATAAATGGAATTATCAAAAATAAAAAAACAATTACTCCTAATCTAATAGCCCTATCAAAATTAAAAAGCCCCCACCCCAAATAAAAAACTCTAGCCTATACTAAACTGCCAATGGCCCTTAAAATGGCCTTTTGCGGGGCAAGAAATCATCTCTTTTATATAGCAATTAAAAATACAATCATCCCCCCAAACAGTAAAACCCACCACCTATACAACCAAACCCCCCAAATAAAACCCTATCTAAATAAACCTAAGCTCCCCATTGCCCTGAAAAGGGCATTTGGATGGGCATTGCTCTTAAAAGGACATTTAGCTCTTTTGCCATGCCCTGAAAATGGCAATCAGCTCTTTTACGAAGTGCCCAAACCCTAAGCTAAAAATAAAACCTACCAAAAAAACCCTTAAAAAAACCTAACACTAACCCCCGAAGATCCACTTACAGCTTTCGAAGTCCAGACAACCATCCTCATCCAGCCGGTAAAGTCTTCATCCAAGCGGGCAGAAGTCCTTATCGAAGCGGGCAGAAGTCTTCATCCAGACGACATCTTCTATCTTCATCCATCCGGCGCGGAGCAGGTCCATCTTCAAAACATCCGGCACGGAGCATCCTCTTCTTCTGATCGTCGCTGGAAAATTAAGTTCCCTTTAAGTGACGTCATCCAAGATGGCATCCCTTACATTCCGATTGGCTGATAGAATTCTATCAGCCAATAGGAATTAAAGGGAAACAATCCTATTGGCTGTTGCAATCAGCCAATAGGATTGAGCTTTCATCCTATTGGCTGATCCAATTAGCCAATAGGATTGAGCTTGCATCCTATTGACTGATTGGAAAAGCCAATAGAATGCAAGCTCAATCCTATTGGCCGATTGAAGATAGACCCACTCCGTGCCGGATGGATGAAGATAGAAGATGCCGTCTGGATGAAGACTTCTGCCCGCTTGGATGAAGACTTCTGCCCGCTTGGATGAAGACTTTGCCGGCTGGATAAGGATGGATGTTCGGACTTCAAAAACTAAGTGGATCTTCAGGGGTTAGTGTAAGGTTTTATTAAGTTTTTTTTGGGTGGGTTTTATTTTTAGCTTAGGGTTTGGGCACTTCATAAAAGAGCTGATTGCCCTTTTCAGGGCATGGCAAAAGAGCTAAATGCCCTTTTAAGGGAAATACCCATCCAAAAGCCCTTTTCAGGGCAATGGTTATTTTAGGATTATTTAGATATAATTTTATTTGGGGGGTTTGGTTGTGTGGGTGGTGGGTTTTACTGTTAGGGGATGTTTGTATTTTTAATTGCTATGTAAAAGAGCGGATTTCTTTGGGGCAATGCCCAGCAAAAGGCCCTTTTAAGGGCCATTGGCAGTTTAGTGTAGACTAGGTTTTTTTTTTTTATTTTGGGGGGATTTTTTATTTTGATAGGGCTATTAGATTAGGAGTAAATTGTTTTTATTTTTGATAATTTTGTATTTAATTTTGTGTAATTTAGTGTTTATTTTTTTGTAATTTAGATAATTGTATTTTATTAATTTAATTTACTTAATTTTATTGTAATCTTAGGTTTTGTTTGACAGGTAAGTTTGTATTTATTTTAACTAGGTAGCTAGTAAATAGTTAATAACTATTTACTAACTAGTCTACCTTGTTAAAATAAATACAAACTTACCTGTGAAATAAAAATAAAACCTATGATAGCTACAATATAACTATTAGTAATATTGTAGCTATCTTAGGTTTTATTTTACAGGTATTTATTTAGTTTTTAATAGGAATTATTTAGGTAATAATTGTAAGTTTTAATTAGATTTATTTGAATTATATTTAAGTTAGGGGGTGTTAGGGTTAGGGGTTAATATATTTATGTAGTGATGTGGGAGGCCAGAGGTTTAGGGGTTAATAGGTTTATTATAGCGGCGGTGTGGGCAACAGATTAGGGGTTAATAATCTTTCAATAGTGTTTGTGATGCGGGAGGGCAGCGGTTTAAGGGTTAATCGGTTTATTATAGTGGCGACGATGTTGGGGAGTGGCAGAATAGGGGTTAATACATTTTTAGTGCCGGTGATGTCCGGAGCGGCAGATTAGGGGGTTAATAGTTTTATTTTAGTGTTTGCAATGTGGGAGGGCCTCGGTTTATGGGTTAATAGGTAGTTTATGGGTGTTAATGTACTTTGAGACACTTTAGTTATGCGTTTTATGCTACAGATTTGTAACGTAAAACTCATAACTACTGACTTTAGATGGTGGTACAAATCTTGTCAGTATAGGGTTTACCGCTCACTTTTTGGCCTCCCAGGCAAACTTGTAATACTGGCGTTATGGAAGTCCCATTGAAAAATGACTTTTTTAAAAGTGCGGTACTGACATTGCGTGACGGCCAAAAAGGTGTGCGGTACACCTATTCTGACAAGACTTCTAATAGCGGTGTTAGGGAAAAAGCAGCGTTATGAAGCATAACGATGCTTTTTCACTCATAACGCCAAACTCGTATTCTAGCTGTTTAACATTTATAAATAAAATATTTCTCTATTGTATCTAAATAAAGATAAATTAAAAGATAATTTATATAAATTTAAATTACACAAAACAGTGAAGTAAAATATCCAAACACAGAATAAAATTGATAATAAATGGATACTAACCCCACATTTTTTCTTTCACGATTCAGATAGAGCTTGCAATTTTAAGCATTTTTTTAAAATTTACTCCTTGCTGATTGGTGGCTAAATGTAACCACCAATCAGCAAGTGCTAGCCAGGGGGCTGAACCAAAAATGGTCCAGCTCCAAAGCTTACCTTCCTGTTTTTTCAAATAAAGATAGCAAGAGAACAAAGAAAAATGATAATAGGAGTAAATTAGAAAGTTGCTTTAAAATTGCACACTCTATCTGAATCATGAAAGAAAAAAATTGTTTTAGTGTCCCTTTAAGTTCAAAACAAAAATCCCTATACAAGGTTTAATTATGCAGTGAGAAAAAAAAGGTTGCAATGCACTCTCATTATTTTGTCTGTTTTTCCTGTAATTGAAATCTAAAAATTGTAGTATTTCAACTTCCCGAAAGAGTTTTTAATGCATTATGATTAATTCAGAATAGTGACACTCCTACATGCTAATATGTGCAGGTATCATTTTTATCTGTTGATTGGCCAAAGCGAAGAAGAAAAGATAACCAATACCCAAGAGGCTTTGCAAGAGTTCTATACCTTAACTGCAACACACAAATTGTGATATCAAAATGACAGCTTTAAATGCATTTTTTCTAAACATTTATATGCGCATCTTTTCCAGTGCAGTGGGTAATTTCCGATGCATATATATTATGTAAATATAATTTATTTAACTTTGCTTTCATGGCAGCTCAAAGAGTACCAAAAATTGATTTAAATTATTTTAATTAATAATTCTATTTACCAGACAAGCAAAACATTAATCTTCCTAAGATACAAATTTTCAAAAGACTTGCATAAAATTCTTCATAAAGGAGGCTATCAAAGGAAAGCTGAAGGAAGCAGGATCGTTGGAAATAAGGCGGCTTGGAGACAAACTACACAATCTTTGGAATTTTTTTTAGACCTTGTATTGTAATGTTGGAGTCTCTGGTTCACATAAAGTACACTACATAGCAATATAAACATTTCTCAAGATAAAATGTGTGTTTCTATTTTTTTTTTTAAGGTCCTCACTGTACCGACAAGAACTCTTAGAATATCTTGCCTGAGCCAAGATAGTGAATTTAACCCACTGATTTAGGGCTAGATAACGAGAAGCGCTCTAACAGTTATACTAGAGGCAAAGGGGTTTATCATGGTGTGCGCGTATTACAAGTTGATAGCTTTATCATGGGTGCACGTATTACAAGTTGATATTAAGCTTTATCATGGGTGCGCGTATTACAAGTCGATAGCTTTATCATGGGTGCGCGTATTACAAGTCGATAGCTTTATCATGGGTGCGCGTATTAAAAGTTGATAGCTTTATCATGGGTGCGCGTATTACAAGTCGATAGCTTTATCATGGGTGCGCGTATTACAAGTCGATAGCTTTATCATGGGTGCGCGTATTACAAGTTGATAGCTTTATCATGGGTGCACGTATTACAAGTTGATATTAAGCTTTATCATGGGTGCGCGTATTACAAGTCGATAGCTTTATCATGGGTGCGCGTATTACAAGTCGATAGCTTTATCATGGGTGCGCGTATTAAAAGTCGATAGCTTTATCATGGGTGCGCGTATTAAAAGTCGATAGCTTTATCATGGTGTGCGCGTATTACAAGTTGATAGCTTTATCATGGGTGCGCGTATTACAAGTTGATATTAAGCTTTATCATGGGTGCGCGTATTACAAGTCGATAGCTTTATCATGGGTGCGCGTATTACAAGTCGATAGCTTTATCATGGGTGCGCGTATTAAAAGTCGATAGCTTTATCATGGGTGCGCGTATTAAAAGTCGATAGCTTTATCATGGGTGCGCGTATTACAAGTCGATAGCTTTATCATGGGTGCGCGCATTAAAAGTCGATAGCTTTATCATGGGTGCGCGTATTAAAAGTCGATAGCTTTATCATGGTGTGCGCGTATTACAAGTCGATAGCTTTATCATGGGTGCGCGTATTACAAGTCGATAGCTTTATCATGGTGTGCGCGTATTACAAGTCGATAGCTTTATCATGGGTGCGCAAATTACAAGTTGATAGTAAGCTTGAGCGCAATTGAAGTTAACGCTCGTCCGGATAGCACATCCTCAGGGCTCTGGTCAACTGCTTCACAAAACAAAAAAGTGTCATATAACACATAAAAAAATACATTACATACATTTACACCCTTAATAACACTATCTGATTTTTTTTTTTTTTAAATGCACATAAAAGTTAAAGGGCTCAGTGAGATGAGGCAGGCAAAGGGCTTTAATACTGATATACTTACATATACTTGTCTATATATATATATATATATATATATATATATGTTTATATGTGTGTACATATGTATTTATATGTTTATATATGTGTTTACAGACATATATACACATGTAAACACATACATAGGTATACATATTTGAATATACATATAAGTGTATTACATAGAAGTGCAGTGATGCCCTTTGCAGTTAAGAAGATGAAAACATGTTTTATGCAATATTCATATTTAATATAGTGTTTTAATCTTTTTTTTCAATATATATTTCACATTCCAATGTTATATATATATATCTGTATATATCTATACCTATTTATAACACCACACACACATATATATATATATATATATATATATATATATATATATATATATATATATATATATATATATATATATATATATTAGGGATGGGCAAAAGTGTTTATATTCCAGTTAGAATGTTGGAATGAATGTTATTGTTGAAATTCGATTTACATAATCGAATGTTGATAAGAACGAATATTCATAAAAATTCTATTATCGAATGTTATTTACAGTTTTTTGAATGACATTCGAATTCAAATGTCACATTGGAATATTACAATTTTAAAACACAGTTGTAGACTAGAAATACTATATCAAATTTGAATGCTACATTCAAATTTGAATGTGACATTCAAATTCGAATATTACATTAATACAACACAGTTGTAGACAAGAAATACTATTTAAAATTTGAATGTGACATTTGAACTCAGATGTGACATTCAAATTCATATATTAAATTTATAAAACACAGTATTAGACTAGAAATATTTAAAATTCAAATGTGACATTCAAATTTGAAAGTAGCATTCAAATTAGAATATTACATTTATAAAACACAGTATTAGACTAGAAATACTATTTTGAATTAGAATGTTACATTCAAATTCAAATATTACATTTCGAAATTGAATGTGATATAAAATACTTAGCTAAACATTCTATAATTCAAACTAATATTTTTGAATGTTATTGAAAAATTCGAAAAAGAAAATTTGAAAATAGAATATTAGCATGTTATATAAACATTCAAAATTCGATTTGAACGAACGAATGTATCAAAGTTAGTTTTAAATTTAGAATTTTTAGAAACATTCGCTCATCCCTAATATATATCCAAATCCAAGTAAAAGGCACTCATTGGTCTTGTTAAATTAGAACATAGCATTTATTTAAGCAAACTTTAAAATAGACATAACGTTTTGCCGCACATTAGCGCCTTTGTCAAATGTCTCATAAAAAGGTTTAACAACGTAAACCTAAAAACAATTGGTAAGTATCTTAACAAACAACGTCTGTTACCAACCGGCTCTCACCCACACCGACAAGCGGTAGTGACGTCATCATTATCGACCGCCGTCGCATGGCGCGCCATCACCCCATGTGAGCGTTACTATAACTACCATTCATAAACAACTATGTTATGGTGAGAGAACGTATACAGAATAGCAATCGAGATGCCGTACATGATGGCTAAATGAAAACATAGCACATCTACAAATCTATCACTGTAAACTATCTATACCTTAACTCCTAAGGCGGAACAAGGCCTCATAGAAATGTACCTTTTATTTAGATAGATAGATAGATAGATAGATAGATAGATAGATAGATATAGGCATAGATACATATTATAACAAAATGCCACCAATGGCACTTGAACTTTTGTCCAGACTTTGGATGCTGTACTAATGATTTTATGTCTTTTTCTACTTTTTAAACTGTTTTTCAATCAATAAAATACTTTTTACTTTTATTCTGGTGTCCTTTGGATGGAGGTGGGGACTCACCTCCATCCAAAGGACACCAGAATAAAAGTATATATAAATAGAGTATATTCTGCTATGTGAAGAACTTTGGAATGTGAAATAATATTTTCATGCCGGGCTAGTGCACTTGAGAATAGGCAATCAATTTGCATGCGAGTACGGCGTTAGCTTTTTTTACCCACTTTTTTTACCCCATTGAGTTCAATGGTGGAAGTACATTAACATACGCAATATCCTCATATGGCTTTTTGCGTGCATCAGATTAACGTTTGTGCAAAAAAAGTTTAACTTTCTGCTTGTAATACAAGCGCTACCCAACGCATACAAAAATCTTACAGCTAGCGGAGTTCGCACGCAAGCGAGAGTGCTAAATACGGCTCCACTTGTAAAATGGGAGAAAGCTGCAACATGCCCTAATACACACCCTTTTCCAAAAGCCAGGGGGTTAAACATTATAAAATATATTTATAATATATATATATATATATATATATATATATATATATATATATATATATATATATACAGGTAGCCCTCAGTTTACGCCGGGGTTAGGTTCCAGAAGGAATGGTTGTAAATCGAAACCGTTGTAAATTGAAACCCAGTTTATAATGTAAGTCAATGGGAAGTGAGGGAGATGGGTTTCAGGCCCCTCTCAAAATTGTCATAAGTAACACCTAATACATTATTTTTAAAACTTTAAAATTAAGACTTTAAATGTTAAACAGCATTATAAACCTAATAAAATAATCACACAACACAGAATATATAATTAAACTAAGTTAAATAAACAAAAACATTTGCTAAACAGCATTATAAACCTAATAAAATAATCACACAACACAGACTTCACTTGCATTTTTCTTCAAACAGTTCTTTCTATGCATTCCAATCTGGACTGATTTATAGACATGAAGATCTTGTTCCTTTGAAATCTGCTCGATAGCTCAGGTCTGGTTAAACTAATTAATTTCAGCTTGCTTGTCTTTGCTGCAACACAAGCGGACAGCTCCACCTACTAGCTATTTTAATAAATGCACTGCTTCTCAATGCTTTTCAATAGCAGTCACATGACTGGAAAAAAAGGTTGTTATTCTGAAACGGTGTAAATTGAACCGTTGTAAAACGAGGGCCACCTGTATATATATATATATATATATATATATATATATATATATATATATATATATATATATATATACACACACACATACACACACATTTTATATGTATATATATTTATTTTTCCCCAGCTGTAATCAGCTGTATTTTTACAGAACTTTATTTGTATGTGGCATTATCACTCACATAGCCCAACAGATCATATATTGCCACTAATTTTTAGCACTTTGTCATTATAAAGATTTTAACTACCCATATATAAAACAGCTGAACGAGGTATCATTGCATCATTATTGCTGATAAACAAAGTAATTTTAATTAATTTGTTTATTTTCTACTTTTAGTGTATTCTACTTGTAGCAGTATTTGTTTTTTTTTATTGTTTTATTGCAAACACAATATCACATAAGCAAATTATTTTACTTAATCCCACATTTTCTAACAAGTAAGGTAATATTAACTGGACTTTGAAATACTTAGCATTGTTTAGATAGATATATTGTTTCCTCTGCTTTTCCCTGCTAATTTCCAATTAACTTCTTATTTCCCAAGTGTAAAAACATATGTTGTTGCATAATTAGATTCCAGATGTCTCAGATTTCCAGTTTGTTTTTATGTGCCATCTCATTGTAGCCACAAATATAATTACAAAACGTCCATGATAGTAATCAAAGCAATGTTGTTGTTTTTTTAAAAAAAATAATAAAAAAAATATTTTAAATTAAAAATAATAAAAAATAGAAATGAAGGATTCTACTGTGAGGGGCTGCAGTGCCATATATAGCTAAATTTTGCAGTATAAATATTATATACCACAGTCATTGGCATTAGGAGGGGAAACTCCCATATTTAAACTGATGTGCCGTTTATTCGTACATTAAAGGGACATTAAATACTAAATAAATGTAGATGTATTTTTTTAAAGTTGTGTTAGATGTTTAAATATTGATTAAAGGGACAGTCTACACCAGAATATTTATTGTTTTAAAGATAGATAATCCCTTTAATACCCATTCCCCAGTTTTGCATAACCAACACGGTTATATTAATATACTTTTAGCTCTGTGATTACCTTGTATCTAAGCATCTTCTGACAGCCCCCTGATGACATGACTTTTTATTTATTATCTATTGACTTGCATTTTAGCCTATTAGTGCTGTGTTGTGCTAAATCTTACATAACTCTCCAGGCGTGAGCACAATTTTTATCTATATGGCCCACATGAACTAGCTGTCTCCTGTTATGAAAAGCAAATAAAAAAAAAGCACACTGTCTTTAGTGGCTTAGAAACAGGCAGAAATTTAGAGGTTTAAATGTTATAAAGTATATTAATATATCTGTTTGGTGTGCAAAGCTGGGGAATGGGTAGTAAAGGCTTTATCTATCTATTTAAACAATAACAAATTTGGTGTAGACTGTCCCTTTAAATAAGTGTAAAGTTTTAGTGACTATAAAACAATGGCAGCAGCCATGTTTTAACTTAGGTTTATTTCTCTGCTGTGGCCAATTAGGGACAGTTATAAATAGGTCACTAGAGTGTGCAGCCAATGGCTGTGTGTAATATAACAGTGTTCTGCACTTCTATTTCTAACAGGATTTGAAAAGCTCATAATTTCAGAATGGAAATACAGGAAAATGGGAAAGTAATAGTATATTGCAGAGTCTTTATATATATATATATATATATATATATATATATATATATATATATATATATATATATACACACACACACACACACACGAGTTTGGGCTTGCCAATGTTTTCTAAAAAGTGGAAATTTAGACTCCAGCACACTAATTGGTATTGCACATTGTAGTGATTCATTTATAACTGTCCATAATAAGGAATCTATTAGAAAATATAAAATATAACTAACAATATATATCTAATATGGTTTATGTATATACACAAAATGGATGTATTTACTTGAATTCACTTTCCAGTGTCTTCTAGACATAAAAAACAAGAGTATTGCATTAAACAAATATACTTTTTAACTAGAATAATTATACATTTACAAGTGGAAAAGCTTTAAAGAGAATCCTCTTTTCCTCGGGTCTGAAGCAATACTGATCAATGCAATTGAATTTACAGATTATATCTTGAAGAACAGGATTGTTAAAAGAACAGAAAGAGAACAGAAAGTGTTACAAAGGTCTTGAGTAGAGGGAGAGAAGTGGGAGTCATAAAATCATGAGGGGTCTGAGGTAAAAGGTGTAAAAGAGGGTGAAAATAGCCAGTGTAAGAAAACAGACAGGGTCAGGGTGAAATATAGACAGAGCATATACTGACATAAAGTTATGTATCTACATATCATAATAACTTCTAGAAACACAGTTTCACTTACACAAAATTTCCCTCCTCATTTTGTAATGTGTCTTGGTACCAGGCTGTGTTTAGCACTGACCAAATCTTCACTGCATTAATGCTTTTCACAAAATGTATGGTTTGTTAGACATGCCTACTTTAGATTAGATCTATGGTTAATTTTTTGTGCCCCAAATGCCTTAGTAGAGGGCATTATAGTTTTTTTTTTATTAAAAAAATAAATAAAAATAACAGCATTAGGCATTTTTGAGGCTTTAAAGTTGGTGGGAGTGGATGTTAGAAAAAAATGGCCTTTATTTTGCGGTCTATGGGAACTGTATGTTCCCATAGACCGTAATGTAAATATATATGCAAATGGTTATATACATACTGTATATATTTATGTGTTAATATGTGTATATATACATATTAGCACATCTATTTATATGTATATATTCATATATATTTTAAAATGCTGCCCATCGCTGCACTACTTACTCCCTTCAATGTGCAAGGTTCTGATACCGTCTCTGACGGCATCAGAACGAGGCTCCCATAGGAGCCTATATAAGCACTCTCTAGTAAGCACAATGCTTCCTAGCAATGCAATGTGAGCTCCCATTGGCATTGTGGTTTACTTGTAATACTAATGCAAGCACACAAGTGATATTTAGCGCTCTACTTGTAATCTAGCCTAAAATGTTTTATATATAACTGGATGGCGGCAAGTGAGTTCCTAAATCCTCAGCACTACTGGAGGTCAGTGGCCATAAGGGCTGCAGCGGGGAAACTCTGCTCAAGACAGAGGAACTGGGGTTATCAAGGGTTGCAAGGACCTGATACCAAAGAAAGGTGTACTTTGGTAACTACTCTCTGAGAATCCCGGTAGAGAAAAAGGCTAGAAGCCTGCTGGTGAGCCTTTTTAAACAGGTAAGTTGACTACACCCACAAGACTGCAACATTGTTGCAGTCTTACACTCTCGCCCTCTACTCTTCTTTCTCTCTCTCTCTCTCTCTCTCAGGTATTAACCCTTAGGAGGCTCCTAGCCTATTTGACTCTACACTACATACCATCCTCATATTCCTGTATTCCCACTTCTGTGTAATTCATCCATCTCATAATTTCCTTATTTTTCCACTATTAAAAAGGACAATACAGGAGCAGAATAATTGTGTTATTATAGGTGCTAGAATATTTTATTATTGCACAACTGCTTGCACTACTGGTATGCAGCTGAACATGGTTGGTGACTGGTGGCTATGCACAAATGTTTCTTCTGATTGGCTCACCAGCTGTGCTGTTCAGGATTGAAAGCACACTGCCACTACAGAGTTGACTTTACAATGGTTAAACACATAGTTCTGCTGAAGCATTTACATACCTCTCAACATTTGTGGCTGAGTATGAGGGACACAGGAGGTTGATAGGAGTCTGCCACCATTTTGTGGGTGGAGCTGTTTTGGGAGGGGAGAGATCATGGGTAGTTAGTGTGAGAGATTGTGGGTATTTCTGGATGTTTCATGGATGGGACCAAGGAAAGTTCTGCAAAGAGGGGCATATGGCTGGCAAAGAGGGGCATATGGCTGTGTCAGAGGGACAACGCTCAGAATCAGGGACTGTCCCTCACAAAAAGGGATGTCTGAAAGGTATGCAATAATAACAAAATTTATGCTTACCTGATAAATTTAATTCCGGGCATGGAGAGTCCACGACCTCATTCCAATTACTAGTGGGATATTCAACTCCTGGCCAGCAGTAGACGGCAAAGAGCACCCCAGCAGAGCTGTTAAGTGTCACTTCCCTTACCTATAAACCCCAGTCAATCGGCCAAAGGGAAATGGAAAAAAGAAAATAACACAAGGGTATAGAGGTGCCTGAGGTTTACACAAAAAACTGCCATCTAAAATTGAAATAAGGGCCGGGTAGTAGACTCTCCATGGCCAGAAAGAAAAAAAAATATCAGGTAAGCATAAATTTTGTTTCTTTACTATGGCATGGAGAGTCCTCAACTGCATTCCAGTTACTAGTGGGAAAGAATACCCAAGCTAGAGGACACAAAATGAAAAGGGAGGGAGAGCAAGACAGGCAGACCTAAACAGAAGGCACCACCACTTGAAGAACTTTTCTCCCAAAAGAAGTCTCAGCCTAGACAAAAGTATCAAATTTGTAGAATTTGGAAAAAGGTATGCAAAGAGGACCATGATGCCGTCTTGCAAATTTGCTCCACAGAAGCTTCATTTTTGAAAGCCCAGGAAGAGGAGACAGCCCTAGTGGAATAACCTGTAATTCTCTCAGGAGGCTGTTGTCCAACTGTCTCATAAGCTCAAGGATTGGGACAAAAAGAAGGAACAATTTCCTGATTAATATTGCGATCCGACACCACCTTAGAAAGAAATCCCATCTTATCCGCATGAAAAATAAGGTAAGGGGAATTGCACTGCAGAGCCGAAAGCTCAGAAACTCTGTGAGCAGAAGAAATAGCAAGAAGAAACAAAACCTTCAAACATAACAATTTAATGCCAACAAAATGCATTGGCTCAAACTGAGCTTGCTGCAAAACTTTAAGAACAAGATTCAAGCTCCAAGGAGAAGCAACAGGTTTTAACACAGGCCTGATTCTAACCAGGGCCTGAACAAAAGATTGGACATCTGGCATATCTGCCAGACGTTTGTGCAGAAGAATAGACAGTGGAGTAATCTGACCCTTCAGAGTACTGACTAACAAACCCTACAACAGGCCCTCCTGGAGAAAAGACAAAATTCTGGGTACCCTTACCCTGCTCCAAGATAAGCCCTTTGATCCACACCAATAGAGGTATTTGCGCCATACCTTATGGTAAATCTTGCGAGCCTGAAGCATGGTATCAATAACCATGCCAAAACTAGGCGTTCACTCTCCAAGCAGTCAGCTTCAGAGAATCTAGATTTCGATGAAGGAAGGGACCCTGAATTAGAAGGTCCTTCCTCAGAGGTAACCTCCAAGGTGGAAGAGATGACATCTTCACCAGATCCGGGAACCAGATCCTGCGAAGCCATGCAAGAGCTATGAGAATGACAGACTTTCCTGTTTGATACGAGCAATGACTCATGGAAGGAGAGCAAACGGAGGAAACAGGTATGCCAGATTGAAGTTCCAAGGAACCTCTAGAGCGTCTATCAGAACGGCTCGAGGAACTTCGACCTTGAACCTTACTTTGGAAGCTTAGCGTTTTGGCAAGACGCCATTAGATCCAACTCCGGAACCCCCCACCTGAGAATTATCTTCAAGAAAACCTCCGGATGGAGAGCCCATTTCCTGGGTTGAGAGGTCTGTTTGCTCAGAAAATCCACCTCCCAGTTGTCCACTCCTGGAATGTGAATGGCAGACAGGAGACCATCATGAGCTTCCACTCATTGAAGAATTTGAGTCACCTCCTTCATTGCTAAGGAACTCAGAGTTCCTCCCTGGTGGTTGATGTAAGCCACTAAGGTGATGTTGTCTAACTGGAATCTGATAAACTGGACTAAGGACAATTGAGGCCAAGCTGTCAAGGCATTGACGATTGCTCTCAACTCCAAGATGTTTATGGGAAGAGAAGACTCCTCCCGAGTCCACAGACCCTGAGCTTTTAAAGAACCCAAAACTTCTTCCCAGCCTAACAGGTCACAATTACCCAGGAAGGTCTCAGGAAAAATGTGCCCGAGACAGACAGTCCTGTGAAAGCCACCACAAGAGAGGGTCTTTTGTTAGGGGATCCAGCAAGAGAACTGAATGGTCTACATTCCATTGACTGAGCATGCATAGATGCAGAGGTCTCAAATGGAACCAAGCAAAAGAAATGATGTCCATGGAAGCAACCTGCAGACCAATCACTTCCATGCATATAGCCACTGATGGACGAATAGCAGGCTTGAGAGAAAGGCAAGAAGTTTGGATTTTCTGACATCTGTCAGGAAAATCTTCATGGATAGGGAATCTAGTATTGTCTCTAAGAAACACACCCTTGTATCTGGAACAAGGGAACTCTTTTCCAAATTCACTTTCTACCCGTGGGAATGTAGAATAGACAACAACATCTCTGTATGAGATTTTGCAAGTTGAAAAGATGATGCTTGGACCAGGATGTCATCCAGATAAGGCACCACAGAAATTCCCTGTGATCTGACCACTGCCAAAAGAGCCCCCAGAACCTTTGTGAATATTCTAGGGGACGTGGCAATGCCAAACTGGAAATGCTTGCCCAGAAAGGTAAACCTCAGAAATTGGTGATAAACCCTGTGAATAGGAACATGAAAATACGCGTCCTTCAGGTCTATGGTCATCATGAACTGACCCTCTTGGACCAAGGGAAGAATGGAATGAATGGTTTCCATTTTGAAGGACGGAAACTTGAGGAATTTGTTGAGACACTTTAGGTCTAAAATAGGATGGAAAGTTCCCTCCTTTTTGGGAACCAAAAAAAGATTTGAATAGAATCCTAGACCTATTCCTTACGGGAACTGGAACAATCTCTCCCAGGGAAGCTAGGTCTTTTATGCAGTTTAAGAAGGCCTCTCTCTTTACTCGGTCTGCAGATAATCTTGTGAGGATGAATCTGCCCCTGAGAGGACAAGTCTTGAATCCTATTCCTTAACCCTGGGATACTATGTCCACAGCCCAAAGGTCTGGAAAATCTCGTATCCAAGCCTATCAAAAAAGGGAAAGTCTGCCCCCTATCTGATTCAAGACAGGACAGGGGTATTCCCTTCATGCTGATTTAGATTCAGTGGAAGGCTTCTTGGATTGCTTCCTCTTATTCAAAGGCTGACTGGACCTCCATGAGGTCTTGGATTGCTCCGGCTTGAAAGAGGAGGAAGACTTCTGCCCTTTGAAGTTATGAAAGGAACAAAAATTAGAATTCTGGCGACCCTTAGGTCTATTCTTCTTGTCCTAAGGGAGGAAAGACCCCTTTCCACCTGTAATTTCAGAAATGATCTCCGTCAGACCAGAATCAAATAAAGTCTTACCCTTATAAGGTAAAGACAGAAGCTTGGACTTGGAAATTACATCAGCCGAACAAGATTTTAACCACAGAGCTCTGCAAGCTAGAACAGTGAAGCTAGGCATCTTGGCTCCCAGTCTAATTACTTGCATGTTGGCATCACAGATAAAAGTATTGGCCAGTTTAAGAGCCTTGATCCTATCTTGGATCTCTTCTATAGTAGTCTCTTCTGAAATCAGTTCAGACAAGGCATCGCACCAATAAGATGCTGCTCCCACAACTGTAGCAATACTTGCAGCAGGTTGCCACTGTAATCCATGATAAATATACATCTTATTTTAGTAAGCCTCTAGCTTCTTATCCATGGGATCCTTGAAAGAACAACTATCCTCTATAGGAAAAGTAGTTATTTTGGCTAGAGTAGAGATAGCTCCTTCTACCTTAGGCACAGTGTGCTACAAGTCATGAATGGAGTAAACAGGAAACCTTTTTTTTTAAAAACAGGGGAAGGGGAAAAAGGAATCCCTCATTTATCCCATTCCTGAGATATAATTTCCAACATACGGTCTGGAACTAGAAAAACTTCCACGGATGAAGGAACATCATAAACTCTATTAAGTTTACTAGATGTTTTATGGTTGACAGTGACAGAAGAGTGGGAATCGTCCGAAGTAGCTAGAACCTCTTTCAAAAGTAACCGGAGGTGTTCTAGTTTAAATTAACTTCTTCAGTTTCTGCAGAATTTTCCTCTATTATGTCAGGGTCTGAGATCTCACTATCAGAAGCTACTGAGATATCCTCATTGTCAGACATTTGGGAGAGGTTGACCAGCGCAGATTTAGTGGGGTCAGAAACCTTACTAGCAGAAATATTTAGATTTCCTCTTACGCTTACCTGAAGCAGGGAAAGCAGATAAAGCTGCAGATACCACAGAAGTTATCTGTGCAGCAAAATCCCCTGGCAAATAAACCCCCCCCCAGAAGGTTGAGAGGAAATGCAAGGCACTGTATGTGAAACTATTAAGGCTTGGGACGTTTGTAGAGAAAGCTAAGGCATATCATGAACATCATTATCCTGAGAGACATTTGGCTCAGAAGATAGTAATTTGTCTTTAAATTTTAAAGTTTTCGATAAGCATGAGGAGCAAAATTGCATAGGTAGAACAATTGGATCCTCCAAACAAAGCAAACATTTATCCATAGAAGAGCGAAGAGCCTTGTTCTTTGTCCATAACTACATAACCAGTTCCCAATAAAATATAAACTATTTCCTTCAGAACACAATTGATAAATCACATAAAAACTTAAAGTTATCCAAAAATTATTAACGTGCAGAAGAAAAAAAAACTCTCACTCCTAAAACCTCAGTCTGAGTTGACCTACCATACCGGGACCTGAATATCGCCACTAGTAAGTGAAAAAAGTGACTCCCCAGCAGAGATCAGCGGGTCCTCTACTCCTGTCATATGATCCGATCATCAAATAACCACTACAACAGCTGATGCTCAAAGACAAACTAAGCTCAGCTCTTCAAAGTACACGGAAGAGCGGAGAGTCACATGAGAGGGCTAAAGGAAAAGGAAACTGCGCCACTGAAGTAAAAGTGCGCATTTCTAGCGGTCACAAAACAGAAGTAAAAATGGACAGAATAAAAATTGTATTGAATCCTATTCAGTATTCGTAGTTAGGTCTCCAATAAAAAAGTTTGAAAATATCTAACTCATTATCCTTCAGCCAGCCTCAAATTAAGGGCAATCTCCAAGCAGATTGCTTTTCATTAACCCCTTAAGTCTCTTATTATAAAGTTAAACATACATTAGTGCCTGCAAAGCTGCCCATTATAAGTTACCCTCAATAAAAGGGATATATTATGTCCCAATATATATCCACTTGAGGATTTAACCTCTAAAGTGCTGTCCTTCAGTATCTAGAAGTCAAAGGCACTTACCTGTGAATCCAGCTGCAGGGCAGAAAACAGCTACTTAGGTGTGACAGACACTCCACTGACAGTAGGAAAAGAAAAAAACTGGAGTAACCAACACTTGTTTTCTACAAAGGGGTAGCAATGGTGTTAGAAGTAAAGCAAAGACCACCTCGCTGCCTTCTAACTGCTAAAAGCCACCGCTACTCTTACTAACGATTAGGGATGCACCGAAATTTCGGCCGCAGACAGTTTCGGCCGAAAATAGCATTTTTGGCTATTTTGGTTTTCGTTTTTTTTTTTTGCCTGTTATTTTCGGTAAAATTATTGTGTAGCATGTTTCAAATTTGATGCTAGCCTAGAGCTGCTGTTTAAGTTTATTACTTTACTTACTGTTCTGCATATAATGAGTTTTCTAGGACTATAATTGGTAAAAAAAAAAAAACCTGTTAAATATGATTATGTTACATAGAACTAAATGAAGAATAATACAGTATATTGATATTTATAATTGTTTTAAGTAGGGATGCACCAAAATTTTGGTCGCAGAAACATTTTGGCCGAAAATGGTATTCTTTTTTGCCTGATTTTTTTTTTTTTCTTGGTAAAATTATTGTGTAGCATATTATTGTTTTAAGATATTTTTGTCCAATTTTAGTGTGTTACTTTCAATAAAAGTGTGAGCTTTTGTTGAGGACTGAGGTGTCATACGGTTTAATGAGAATCATGTGGGACACGTATAGAGCAAATAAATTTCATAAGTAGCAACTGCGACCTAAGATGTGTTTATGCTTTATTATGAGATTGACTAATGAACTGGGGCTCCTGACAACTGTGGCAACAGAATGTTCCTAGATACCTATTGTTAGACGCATTCCACTGTACAACTGAAAAATGTAAAGGAAAATGTTAAACGGTTTGTTGTAATTTTATGACTTTTGTATTGTACAAATTTTTTATGACAATAAAACGGTTTATTCAAAAAAAAAAAAAAAAAAGTGTGAGCTTTTTTTATTGGCTCTAATTATGCAAAAAAAAAAAAAACACTAAAAAAATAAATTTGAAAATAATTTGAAAAAATACATTTTCGGTATCAGTTTCGGTTTTCGGCCAAGTGCATTCGGGATTTTCGGATTCGGTTTCGGTCCAGAATTTCCATTTCGGTGCATCACTACTAACGATATTGACGTGGAAACAGCTATACCCCAATCCTTTCTTGCAGGGAAAAGTACCTATTTAAAGGATTAAATCTTCTCAGACATTTATCTTCCCCATTCTCCCGATCAAAGAGGCAAAGAATGACTGGAGGTTATGGGTAAGGGAAGTGACACTTAACATCTCTGCTGGGGTGCTCTTTGTCTCCTCCTGCTGGCCAGGAGTTAAATATTCCACTAGTAACTGGAACGTGTAATCTACATGCCATAGGAAAGAAAATATGTTTTTTATATAATTTTGCTCAGTCATATCCTTTTAATTATGTGCTGTTCTCTCCAATCCCATCTTTTAAAGGGACATATTCAGAGGTAAATTCCACTCTATTTAAACTCTTTTAAAGAAGCATTTTTGTTAAAATGTTAATATTGCACACCTGCTTCTAGTCACACATAAAATGTACTACTTTGTTTATAAGGGGGTGTCAGCTGCCATCCACAAAATGAAACTGGGCAATTCATCAGTGACTGGGCACAATAGTAGATAGGGATCATACGTTGCCACCCGAAAAGCTCAATCACAGACCCAAAATGTATATTTTTCACAACTAAGCAGTCATTTTACCCCATGGGGGCCAGTAACACAAGTAAACAGAAGTAATTTGACCCTCACATGTCTAGATTGTAATGTGTTTGGGTATAGCTGATTTATAGCTAACAATTATGGAATTAACCCCTTACTGCCGTTAGGATGTTCCATGCTTTCCTAACCATGCTGAACTTTAGCACCCTTAGGACGACATAGAATGTCCTAGCCATTCTGCTGTCCTGAAGCCACAATATCTTCCTAACTTGGATTTCACGCTCGAGGGTGTGTCTAGCATCTTAGGCACTCCCCCCTGACCAGATCCCATCATTAAAATATTTTTACTTATTTGTTTACATCAGAACTTTGTTTCAATGTAACAAATAAGTACCAGTAAGAAGGGGTTAAAAAAAATTACATTTGAGTGTCCAGTATTTTTTTTTTATGATTTTACTGGACTGTCTGCTAAAATAATGGACTGTCCGGTTAAATACTGGACACCTGGCGATTATGTCCCATTAATTCTCCCACTGCTCACTTGTATGTGTTCCCTTTCCCTTCTATATCAGTTTTTATTTACTCAGATTAATTCTCATAACTCATTAATTTCCACCATACAATTCCCTTGCCACTCCAAGTGTATCTCCATACCTATTGGTACCATATAACTAATGTCCTTTCACAACCTGTTTGCAATATCTGAGGTTAAATACAGTTTTTCTCACAAGACAATTCCTGTAATAACACCATAGTTAGAGATGGCAGTAAGAGTGGGCAGACAGGGTACTTAAGGACACCCTGGCAAAGTGCCCGGGATTCCCAGACCCACAGAAAGGAAATCGCTGCAGACATATACTAAATGGAAACACCTGCTAACGTGCTCTAGCGTAAAACTAGTTATCAGCAAATGACATTTATGACTGGTAGCAATTAATTTAATCAAACATGTTATCACAGCTTTTAACATAACATGTCAAACATTGTCAACTTGGAAATACAAATATTCCACCAGTTATGATAAATATGACAAGATTAATGATACGCAAACCATGTCCGGTAGGAGTTTCTTTCTTTATACCTTTT
This sequence comes from Bombina bombina, assembly GCF_027579735.1. Taxonomy (NCBI): domain Eukaryota; kingdom Metazoa; phylum Chordata; class Amphibia; order Anura; family Bombinatoridae; genus Bombina; species Bombina bombina. Next base: position 51,984,297 of record NC_069508.1, read on the forward strand.
TTTAAATTAATATATAAAGCAGAAAACAAGCTACACTTAAAACAAAACATACAGAAGATATGATGAATGTAAGGACATATGAGTTTGCTAATTTGTTTTGTAGAGGGGATATAGCCAACTATTTGGGCTATTTACAGTTGTACTTTAAACTGGTCAAACAGACTGGTGAATGAGAGCAGGAACAGAAAACACATTAAAGGGATATGAAACCCAGTTGTTTTCTTTTATGATTCAGATAGAGCATGGAATTCTAATTTACTTCTTTTATCAAATTTTCTTTGTTCTTTTGGTATCTTCTGTTGAAAACCAGGGATGTAAGCTCAGGAGCGTGCACGTGTCTAGAGCACTATATAGCAGCAGTTTTGCAAGAATGTTAACCATTGCAAGATGTCTATTTCCTGCTATTCAGTGATCCAGACACTTACCTAGAGAACGCTACAACAAACAATACCATGGAGAATGAAGTAAATTTGATACTAGAATAAACTGGATTTTTTTCAATCCAAAAGTGAAATGTACTCATGCACATTTCAATTTGACTTTGCATTTACTATGTAGTTTAGGAGTGAGGAATTTTGTTTAAAAAAAATAAATCTATAAAAGTAATTAAATAAAAAAAAAAAATATATAATGTGTTTTGGAGTAGATATTGAGAAATTAATTAGAAATGTACAAAATATTTATGATGAAAAACAGCTATTAATCTATAAAAAAATAACTTTCTGCTGTTACCTCTTCATTTATAACCAAGAATACCACTGGCCTTACATGCAGTACTACTGCATAATGATAACAAACTGTCAAATAATTTATAATAATTACCAATTTTCTTTCCATCTTTGCTGTCTTCAGTAAATCACCAATAAGTCTATGGGGTCAATGTATCAAAGTGCGAGCGGACATGATACGATGTAGCGTATCATGTCCGCCGCACATCGATAAATGCTGACAGCGTCTGCTGTCTGCATTTATCATTACACAAGCAGTTCTTGTGAACTGCTTGTGTAATGCCGCCCCCTGCAGATTCGCAGCCAAATGTCCGCTAGCAGGGGGTGCCAATCAGCCCGATCGTATAGGATCGGGCGGATTGAAGACCACAGCCTCAGAGGCAGCGGACAAGTTATGGAGCAGCTGCTTCATAACTACTGTGCAGAAACAGGGGCATCAAGCTCCATTCGGAGCTTGATAATTCGGCCCCTTTAAGTAACATTTGGGCATTTGTATAAATGTACACTTTTATGTGTTAAATAGACAATAAACACATGATTGTAAAATAAAGGGCCAGATTACAAGTGGAGCCCTAATTATTGCTCCCACTCGAACGTTAACAGCGAAAGAAGTAAGCTTTTTGAGTGTGTCAGGTTGCGCTCGTATTTTAAGTTTAAAGTAAGCTGTTTTCGCTCTTGAACTAACAAGACTAGCACAAAAAGCTAAATTTAGAATATCGCGTTCGTGTTCACGTATTCCCCTATAGAAGTCAATGGGGGGAAAAAAATGGGACAAAACTGGAAAAACATCCTATTAGTGCAAACCCAATCATGTATTCTCATGTGCACTAACCTAACATGAAAATATTTTAGCCCTAATCTAAAAAAAAAAAAAAAAAAACACCCCAAAGAAAAAATAAATAAATAACCTAACACTAACCACAAAAATAGTACTCACCATTCCTGAAGTCCGGCAAAAGATCTTCATCCAGGGGGCTACATCTGCTGCTCAAATCAGCCAATAGAATTTAAGCAGCTCTCGTCCTATTGGCTGATTAGAATTTTTTTAGTCAATAAGAATGCAAGGGTACCCCAATATAAAAGGGGTACCTTTTATTCAATCTTCAGTGTGCGGCGGACGATCACATGAAGAGGACCTCCATGTCGGACTGATTGGGGGGGCGGCGGTTTAGAGGTTAATAATTTTATTTAGTGTTTGCAATGTGGGGGGACAGCGGTTTAGAGGTTAATAGATTTTTATTTCGTTTTGGCGATGTCGGGGGAAGGCGGCTTAGATAATTTAGTTTTGGCATATTCCTTATGTTACGTTAAATCGTTTTTTGTATCCATTCTTTATTCATATTCATTATTCTATTCTAAACTTTAGAATAGAATAATGAATATGAATAAAGAATGGATCCAAAATAACAAATAACTTAACATAACTAATTTGCCTGAATTTTTTTTTTTTAACAACTAATTTGCCGAAACGAAATTATTTATTTAACCAATGAAAACTAAATTAAACAAAATGTTTTCCCTGAGCACTAGTTTATATGTGTATATATATGTTAATACACACATGCACATATAAAATACATCTGTACATATATTGTTATATATATATATATATATATATATATATACCTACATACATACCCGTATTGTTCCGCATATAAGTCGCACCTGATTATAGGCCTCACCCTTAAAGTTTGGTGCCATTTTAAAGGAATTAGAAAAAAATAACAGCATGCATTTTTTAATAGGAGCAGCCTGAAAAGTAATGTTCAAGTGAGCAGATCTGCATGCAGTGAGATTTGTTTTACACTGTGAGATAAGCAGCATATTAGCATATGCAGATCTGCTCACATGATGACCTCCCAAATGTATAAGCCATGCGTCCTAACGAAGAGTGTCAGCTCCCAGGGGGTCTTTATCCACTTCCCCAAGAGTATAGAATAAAACAAAGGAAAGATGCTGCTCTAGTAATTTCAAAAGTGAAAAAAGCTGTAATGGCTGAATAAAGTTTTTTTTTTACATTTGAAATTACTGGTACTAAGGAGTGCAGCACCTTTCCTTTGTTTTATTTTAACATTAATATAGTTATGTACATTCTTTAGGTTTAGTAGGTATGTTGTGGGGGGGAAGCAGTTTCTTACCAGACAATATCAGTACGTTCCAGCAACTAACAAAAATGAGAGATCATGTGCTCCACCCACTTCCTCATTCCTAAGCCTGTGCGCAGCATCACACGACAATATCTTTAAACATCTTCCCAGCAGTGGCTCTACCATATCTTTAAACACCTTCACAGTGGTGACTCCTGCATATGAGTGTCCTGCTCATTAGCCAAATTGTTGCAATCCTATCCAACCTACCCAGCTCCGGCGGACTACAATCCCCATAAGACCACAGGGTGCACTGGAAGTTCGGCTGTACTGCGCATGTATGATATTGCAGAAAGCACCCGATTCTAGGCCGTGCTTCGCATATAGGCCGCACCGCAAATTTAAAGCTACAATTCAAGGGAAAAAAAGTGCGGCCTATATGCGGAACAATATGGTATATATACATACACACACACACACATACATACACACACAGTGACTTCTTAGATAATATTGCCAGACCAGAGAACTTTCTCCAATTTGGAGAGAAAATATAGTGCAGACTTCACAGGGACTGAAAAATGATGAGACACCTCCCATAGAACGTAATGAAGCTCTTTGAGATATAGGGGCTGATTTATCATGGCCCCAATGGGGCCAAATACATCTGTTTCTGCGTGAGCCTTCAGGCTCACCGGAAACAGGAGTTAAGAAGCAGCGGTCTTAAAACTGCTGCTCCTTAACTCGTACGCCTCATCTGAGGCGGTGGACAGCAATTTGCCCGATGACAGACTATCCGGTTGATTGACACCCCCTTCTAGGCGCCGGTTGGCCGCGAATCTGCAGGGGGCGGCATTGCACAAGCAGTGATGTCATACGATCGGGTTGATTGACTCCCCCTTCTAGTGGCCGATTGGCCGCAAATCTGCAGGGGGCGGCATTGCACAAGCAGTTCACCAGAACTGCTTCTGCAATGATTAATGCCGACAGCGAATGCTGTCGGCATTTATCAATGTCTGGCGGAGATGATCGTTACAGCGATCATGTCCGCCAGACACATGATAAATCGTCCCCAAAGAATCTCAGAAGGAAGAATTAAGTTAACCTTTTCACACTGGTAGGATGTTCCATGTATTCGTAACAGTGCTGGGTTTTAACGTCATTAGGACGGCATGGAATGTCATACCTTCTATGGCGTGCTGCAGCCTCCATCTTTTTTCAAATAAAAAAATAGATTGTGGAGGCAGCCTAGCAGCGTAGGCAGTCCCACATGATCTGATCCCAGCCTTAAAATCATGTGATTGCATTGATGATCATGTGATTTAATTTTTCCAGCAAGTGTTTACATCCGAACTTCATTCCGATTTTAAGCACTTGCCCCCCCGGCATGAAGGGGTTCACAGGGGAGCACCTGGCACTGATTTAAAAACAAACATAAATTAAAGGACCACTAAATACAGTAGAATCCCATAATTAACACGTACATTATAAAAAGACAATGCAATAACATCTACTTTGAATTTCAAATAAGCAGTAGATTTTTTTCTGGCAAATGTATTTTTTCTCTCATTTCTGGCCCCCTGTATCATGTGACAGACATCAGCCAATCACAGACTAGTTTATATATACCCTGTGAAATTGTGCACCTGCTCAATAGGATCTTGTTCCCTAGAAAGTGTGTATATAAAATGACTGTGTAAAATTTGATAATGTAAGTAAATTGGAAAGTGTCTTAAAACTGCATGCTCTTTCTGAATCCTAAAAGTTTATTTTGACTTGAGTGCCCCTTTAAATTGAAATAATTTACCTCTAGTTTAGTACCATTACTTTTCTGGCAGTTAAATAAGTGTATTGTAAATTTTGAGCTATGAGAGAGATTCATACAAACCATGGGAACTATATTATGTCCAGGGAACTCCACTGTCGCTCCTTCACATATTTCACATAGAACAAATACAAAGTGCTATTCATTTTGTAAATGATAACCAGAAACATACAAAGTATGATCTTAATTTGTTAAAGTTACACAGAAACTTTCAAAGCATAAATAGAATCTGTAAAATCCCATTCCTAAATACAATGCTGTATACAGAATCTAAATGCATTAAAAAACAATATAACAAATAAAAAAGTGAAAAGCTTAAATGTAATAAAACGTAAATGACAAATTCTTAAAAGGACATTATACCCAATTGTTGAAACACTTGAAAGTGATTCAGCATAGCTGTAAAAAGCGGGCTAGGAAATATCACCTGAACATCTCTATGTAAAAAAGAAATATATTTTACCTTTAAATGTCCTAAGTATTCACACCTCATTGTAAAGGACTTTAAACAGCATATCAGTATGCCTGTCCTGGGACTTGCAATGGAGTGTGCCTCATGCACACTCATGTTATTTCCCTTTTCAGTTTAAGGAAGTTTACTATGAATCTCATGAGATCACAGTTCATGACCTCAGCACTGCTGATGCTGATTGGCTGCTTTTCATTTCTTCCTCTTTTTTTTAACCTGCAACTGGGCAGTAGCTAAAAGATTACTTTTTACAGAACACTTACTCTGGTGTGGTGAGGAAATTGTGAGGTAAAATATCTTCCTTTTTTACATAGAGATATTCAGATAATATTTTCCTGTCAGCTATTTACAGTTATGCTGCATCAATTTCAAGTTATTTAGCATATGAGTATTATGTCCCTTTAAGTCTAAAGTAATATAAATTACAAAGTACCCCTTTAAATAAGTATAGAAATATTTTTTCTCTCTAAAATCTTGTGAGCGTGTTGGAGGGTCATTTTAGATCATCTTATCTGTCTAGAGAGTACATGGATGTCCCTTTAAAGAGTTTTAAAATCACAATTGTTACCATTGCAAGTTGTCTATCACACTCTTCAGGGTTCTGTATGTGATTACAGCTCCAACTCAAACAATTTTGAAAAATATAAGGGAAGAACTCAGCAAAATAATTAATGTGAATTTTATTAAAAAGCACCACCAAATAGCTCAATGAAAATTACTCACAAGATGTAAAATAAAAATAGCATACAAATATAGTCCCTTCGGATGTCTTTGGTAACTGGCTCGACGATCAAGGTATCTTGAAACTGCTCAAGCTGCCCATCTGTACAATCAGATGAGCCGTCATCATATCATCACCTACGGAGACCAATCAAGACCAAACTTCATATACCCCTTTCACTTGTCTAATTGGGCAAACTTATCCAGAAGGAATACATGTGTATGAAGATAACTCTTTACACACCATATATAAACCTCTATAAATTAATCCATGGGACCAACAATTAATCACATAACATAAATGTAAAAATAGTGTAGCAATACCTTGATTGACACTAGTTACTGAATACATCCATAGAGGAACTGTGTTTTTATACCATGTTTATTCCACATCATGTGAGTAATTTTCATTGTGCTTTTAAGTGGTGTTTTTAATAAGGTTCATTTGAATCATTGCACTGGGTTCTCCCCTTGTATTTTTCACATTCATTTATATGGAATTCTCAAATTGTAGCGCAAGTGACAATAAGGTCAAAATTAAACTTAAATGAACTAGACAGAGCATACCATTTTTAACAACTTAATTTACTTCTATCAATCTTTATTAAAGATTATTAAAAGTCATCTTAGGTGATCTTAGGAGCATGCACGTGCCTTTAGCCATCTGGCAGCTGTGTTTGCAACTAGGTTGATAGCAATGTTACACATGCACTGTTGCCATAGAATAGTACAGAATTTGCAAATATGTATAACATAACAAACAATGTTGCAAACACTGGTTCCACATGGTTAATGCCATGTGAATGCTCCTGAGCTCACAAAGAATTGCTCTTTAACAAAGATTATCAAGAGAACTAATCAAAATTAATAATTGAAGTACAATGAAATGCTGTTTAAAATTGCATGTTCTACCAAAATCATGAACATTTAATTTTGACTTTCCTTTCCTTTTAGAGACATCTGACAATTCCTAAAAAGCAGATACCAAACATAAGAATTCTGTATCCTTGTTTTCATTATATTGATTAATAAAGCTCAAGTATTTAAAACGACTTTCATATATATTCTTTGGTTCAAATTTAGGTTACTAGGAAGAGCATACAGTACATTTTATCCAGTAATAAAAATAGCAGTGAAATGCCTTGATTGTCATGTACATTTCAAAGATAAATTACAATTGACATACGATGCATAAACAGCGAAGACGCAGAACCACTGATGTGAAGTATTTGGCTGCAGGAAAACCAGGAATTCTTTAATACCATGTTTTGAAGGCTTAATATTTAATCATTGCTAACAAAAATACTTGTTAACATAACATACTGTTTCTGCATTAAGTATGTAAGGGTATCAAATACTTGTACGACTGGAAAGTGAACACCTGCTTATGTAAAGAGTCAGTCTGCTAGAGGCAGATGTAATACCAGATTGCCCATATGGTTTTACGTATGATTCATCAGTGGCCTGGAAGGACGATAATTTCCTTATATCATTTCAGAGCAGTTTTTTTTTTGTTCTTCATATAAGAGATCCAACTTGGCAGAAAGCTTTGGGGTTGTAAGTTTCACTATTACGCAAGAGATGAAAGCTGGCTATTCCGTGTAACCATTAATATTCTGAGTGTGACCACATAGCTATTTGAAATATACTGATGATGGTAAAAAAAGATAATTAGAGGTGGCACGTTCAACTCAAAATCATTCATTTGTAATATAGAATTTGCATTTGTTTATCATCTGTATGAAGCTGAAATTTAAAATATTAGTGTAAGATAAAAGAAAAATAAAATTTGGATGAATGTAAAAAAAAATAATAACAATATAAAATTTGTTTCTCCCTTAATGTGTTCCAAATGGCTTGTTATACCTACTGCAGAGTGTTAAATGTATGGGAGATTGATCTTCTATGTTTATTTTTGTATTTGCAATAGCCTATGTTGATAATTAAAACCATTACCTGTTGGTAAAACAGACCTGTTAATGTTATCTAGGTCTAAACATACAACCTAATAGTTAGGTATTGAAATGCTAATAAATGGCTGGGAGGTTCAACGAACACAACCAGCTATTTCAGATACAAAAATCTCTTTCTGAATTAGTGCTATTGTCTACAGAGAATATCTTTGTCATTCATAATTTTAGTATACATGGTGGTTTCTGCAGGCAAAATAAGCTATTTCAAATAACAAAATAAAGATAAAGGATTGTGTGTCAACCAATAAAATATACTTAAAGGGACAGTCTACCATAGAATTGTTAGTGTTTTAAAAGATAGATTAATCCCTTTATTAACCATTCCCCAGTTTTGCATAACCAACACAGTTATATTAATATACTTTTTACCTCTGTGATTACCTTGTATCTAGGAACCTTCTTCCAGCCCCCTGATCACATGACTGTGACTGTTTATTATCTATTGTCTTAAATTTAGCATAGTTTTGTGCTAAATCTTAAATAACCCCCTGTGCCTGAACACAGTGTTATCTATAAGGCCCACATGCACTTTCTGTCTCTGTGTTGAATAGAGATTTTAAAAGCATATGATAAGAGGCAGCCCTCAAAGGCTTAGAAACTAGCATATGAGCCTACCTAGGTTTAGTTTAAACTAAGAATACCAAGAGAAAAAAGCAAATTTGATGATAAAAGTAAATTGGAAAGTTGATTAAAATTAAAAGTCCTATCTGAATATTGAAAGTTTAATTTATACTAGACTGTCCCTTTAAGTTAAGAAAATGAATCTTTGGGAACACATTAAAAGGGGATAACATTTTAGAGTACAATGTCACTTTAAGAAAGTTTTCTATTAAATGTTGCAAGATTTGTGTGAGATCACATGAGATACCAGTAAAGCAAAGTTCGAACTCAGAACTGAAATAGGCGATTGTTTGGGTTTGTTTTCACCATACTGATGACCGTCAAATGAGTATCTCTGGATCACAAAGCACTTACTCTAGTGAGCTAAAGAAATTTTGAGGAAAAATATATTTATCAAGTAATTTAGCATATGAGAAGTGTGTTTCTTTAAGTATTTGTTTTTAAGGCTTTTGCAACATTCTAAAGCATGAACAAAATGGTTGCACAACAGATATACATAAAAAAATATCAGACATGATCAGTCTAACTTAAAACAGGAGGATGAGGACATACAGTCATTCATTAAAGAGACAGTCAACACCAGAATTTTTGTTGTTTTAAAAGATAGATAATCCCTTAATTACCAATTCCCCAGTTTTGCACAACCAACACTATTATATTAATATACCTTTTACCTCCGTGATTACCTTGTATCTAAGCTTCTGCTGACTGTCCCCTTATTTCAGTTCGTTTGACAGATTTGTATTTTAGCCAATCAGAGCTGTCTCCATGGTAAATTCACGAGCATGAGCTCAATGTTATCTATATGAAACACGTGAACTAATGCCCTCTAATGGTGAAAAACTATCAAAATGCATTTAGATTAGAGGCGATCTTCAAGGTCTAAGAAATTAGCATATGAACCTCCTAGGTTTAGCTTTCAACTAAGAATACCAAGAGAACAAAGCAAAATTGGTGATAAAAGTAAAATGGAAAGTTGTTACAGGCCCTACCTGAAACAAAACAATCCAGCAGGTAAAGGGGATCACATTATAGGGAAGAAATAGTTTGCAGTAAGTACAATGAGCATTTAAAGGGATACTAAACCCAAAAAAATGTATTTCATGATTCAGATAGAGAATACAATTTTAAACAACATTCCAATTTACTTCTATTATCTAATTTGCTTAATTCTTTAGATATCCTTTGTTAAAGAAATAGCATTGCACATGGGTGAGCCAATCAGACAAGGCATCTATGTGTAGCAACCAATCAGCAGTTACTGAGCTTATCTAGATATGCTTTTCAGCAAAGTATATCAAGAGAATGAAGCAAATTAGTCAATAGAAGTAAATTAGAAAGTTGTTTAAAATGGCATGCTCTTTCTAAATCATGAAAGAAAAAAAATGGGTTTAATGTCCCTTTAACTAATAATTATAACTATATTTTGTTTATTCTTAAGCACTTTACTGCCATGAGGAGCTTTTTTTGTTATATTTTATTTTATAAACTACCTACAATATAACCATCAGCACATTTAAAGGGACAGTTCACCCAAAAATGCTCTCCCCTTTAAATTATTCCCAATGATCCTTTTAACCTGCTAGAGTGTATTAAATTGGTTACAAGTAGCTCCTTTACTCTTATTTCAGCATTTGAAATAGCTGATCTAGCCTGTGGTATCGCCACCTATACTGAACAAATTAATACTGGAGTATAGGCTATTGACTAGCCTAAGTATACACAGCCAGCAGACGAGATTACACTCTCAGTGGGATGCAGGATAGTTAAGTAATAAAATTATAATTTTCCATTGTTCTCCCTATGTATTGAGCTTTGGTGTTCCAGCCTAATAAAAGATAAGGAAGCAAGTCTGTTTACACAAAGTTATAACATAATGAGATCTGATATCACCTTTAAGTTCAACCCATTGTAATAGGCTGTGGTTTCAAAGCACAAAATCAGCTACTTCGTATACACAAATAAGCATAAAAATGGAATTTCTCAAATATTTTATACTCTGCAGCTGGTATAACAAGTCATTTAAAATACATTAATGGAAAAACAATTTTACTGTGTACTGTCCCTTTAAGGGAAGCATCATGTGTCTATTTGTGTTAGGTTATGCATGTGAGAGAGTGTGTATGTGAGGAGAGTGAGAGAGTGAGGGAGTGTTTGTCAGAGAGTGTGTGTGTCTGTCTATTTGTGTTTGGGTATGCATGTGAGAGAGTGTGTATGTGAGAAGGACAGTGAGAGAGTGTGTATGTGAGACGGAGAGTGAGAGAGTGTGTATGTGAGACAGAGAGTGTGTATGTGAGACGGAGAGTGTGTATGTGAGACGGAGAGAGAGAGGGAGTGTTCGTCAGTGTGTGTGTTTATTTGTGTTTGGGTATTCATGTGAGAGTGTATGTGAGAGGGAGAGTGAGAGAGTCAGGGAGTGTTTGTCAGAGAATGTCTGTGTGTTTATTTGTGTTTGGGTATGCATCTGAGAGAGTGTATGTGAGAAGGAGAGATAGAAAGAGTGTGTATGTGAGAAGGAGAGTGAGAGAGTGAGGGAGTGTTGGTCAGAGAGTGTGTGTGTTTATTTTTGTTTGGGTATGCATGTGAGAGAGTGTGTATGTGAGAAGGAGAGTGAGGGAGTGTTTGTCAGAGAGAGTGTGTGTTTATTTGGGTTATGGTATGCATGTGAGACAGCATG